>NC_143017.1:131036283-131043783 GCF_055824585.1 Amblyomma mixtum | reverse complement strand
TGCAGATAAATCGTTCCCCTCAGGAGACGACGTTTTGTCTCCTCCTGACAGTGCCTTGTAGAACCATTGAACACAGAGGTAAATAGATGCAGGTTCGAAAACGCCGACTCCAGAAACGCATTAATATTAACTTTTATATACAAAAATTTTTCTAAGAACCGAGAAATGATCTAATATCTTTCATGAATCGATTATATTTACCAATAGACCGTACGAAGAATAAATTAGAAAATACAAACAACGTTTGACCGCCACCAGACAATTCTTACGACATCAGGCAAAATAGCGAATTTATTCTCATTTTCACGCATTAAGAGCGCCGCTAACAAGCGAATAGAAGCTCTGTAAGCATTGAGAATGGTTCGGATATTGGGGTAAATAAAATGTAACCACTTTCAATGAGTGCTAAATCAAATTTCTGGCAGCTACTATTTTTTAAGAGGCAGTAATAAGCAATTCTATATAACAAAAACATGAACTCAGTTTTGTGTTTATTTTTGTATTTTAAAACAATATAATGCAACACTTTTCTAGTTCCTTAAAATTATCATATATTGAGGATTATTCAGGCAAATTTTAAGAAAATTCGATGATGATGTTTTTTTTTAAACCCAAGTCAAAGTTGTCACTTTTTTGGCGTTTTTGAACTTCGGCCAATTTTGAGACCGTACTGAAAACTATCTGCCAAGTCTAGAGCAACAGAACTTGCCTGAGGTGCGTAAAAACAGTTGAAAAATACTGAGAAAAATATTCAGTGGGAAGATCTTTAGGCATCTTGCCCTAAGGCTGCCCAGAAAAGTGCCTTTTTTGCACCGCATAGCTCGAGAAGCGAAGTTTGCAATTTTTTTACTCGGAAGGTTGAAAGAGAAATCAAACAATTTTTACTTTCTCGCATTGTATAAGTTGTAAAGAGGTTCTGAAAAAATAATGATGCGCGGAAAAAAATTTTTGTGCATGGAATGAGGCTTCAAACTTGCAACTTTGCGAAGTGCCAAAAACGAGATTCTCCACCTCTTGTGACGTGCGATTTTTTTCCGAGAAAACTACGAAGCTTCTTGCAAAACTAAGGTTCATTCCTTTGTGCGGGCACATTTGCCCATCATATATAAAAATTTCATTGAAAACAAAAAATGGTCATGGGACCTCGATTACCGTTCTTATCTGAACACGCCCATATATATATATGTATATATATATATATATAAGGGATAACAAAATTTTCAAGGCAACTGATTAAAAATATAATAAGTTGGGGAAGTCACATTGAAAAACTTAACAGATTTATTCAACGTTTCGACCAGGGACTGGTCTTTTAAAAAGACCAGTCCCTGGTCGAAACGTTGAATAAATCTGTTAAGTTTTTCAATGTGACTTCCCCAACTTATTATATATATATATATATATATATATATATATATATATATATATATATATATATATATATATATATATATATATATATATATATATATTAAGACTGCCAAATTATGCATCAATCTTTACTGCCGATTGTTATGCACTGTGTATTGCTGTATGGCTTTGAGCAGCATTGTAGATGAGAACAACAAAAACAGCAAAATCAGCACTGATTCCTGGGGCTGCTCCCAGGGCTACAGTCAGAAATCTAGTTGAAGTCTCAGTAAGAAGCATCATAAACAACATAGAAAAATCCGCAACACCACGACATATAAAATTTTTTTCGGTCCCGAGCCACGTCGGCATAGATGGTAGCGAGAGAGCCGACTCCTGTGCTTCGCAAGCTCAGAGAGATGAAATCAAGAATGTGAGGACACCGCATAAAGACTGCACGAAGTTCTTGCATGGTAAATTGAAAAACAAATGGCATAATGAGTGGGTAATGAACTGAAAAACAAAATTACACTTCGTAAGCCTACGTATTTGGGGAATGGAACTCATGCGGACACCAGGAACATTTCAATGAAGTAATCTTGTGTCGCCTCCGCACAGGACGCGCACACATCTAAAACCTAACTTTTTACTGACGAAATAAGACCATCCTTTCTGTAAAAAACGTCGACACGAACTCACACTAAACCATAATTTATTCTCGCGCTCAAAACTCGGGAAACTCAGCAAAAAATAATTAACTGTCTTCAAAAACGATTGCGTCCCTTTCCACCCAGTGGTACTATTGGTGAAATTTCACTTGCTGATCTGTCGCATGTTTTTAGGTTTTTAAAGAAATCACATCTCTTAAATAAACTGTAGATTTCGCGAACGATACTTCATTTTATAAAACGAACACACTTTTTTAATCTAGTCTTTGGCGCGTGGTAGCCATGGCATCTTATGTGCCATAAGACCCAAAACAACAAATAATTCGCTCGAAATAAATCTGAAGTAACAGTTGGCAACTTTTCTTTGATTCATTTGTAACCATAACGCAGCTCAGTACAGGAGTTCTATAATCATTTGTTCAGCCGTTCGAGAGAAGCCCTTTAATGAAAAACATGAAATTTAGCCAGAGTTTAAAAATCGCTGACGTACTGCTCTGCGTTGGGAAGGAAATTTGGGAGATAAAGGTAGAATTCAGCCTTTCCTTGCTCTTCACTGTTATTATCTGCTAGCAAACCGCCGATCTTCAAAGTCCTCCAAGCCATCCTGCAACCGCGTGGTGAAAGTGTAGCTGTAGGTGCACCTCATTTCTTTCTCTGAAAAAAGATGAGGAAGTAAGTTCCCCTGTCTCTACAAAAATTCGGAGCCCTGTGTGTGGTATACGAACTGCAATGCGAGGTTCCAAGTTATACTCAGCTGCCTGGACACGTCGTTCCTTCTTAAAGTAAGTCCCCGGTGTTTGCCAGCGACGGTAGTTAGGTGCGCCTAGAAATTCACGCATCTCAAAACGCCAAACTTCACTGCATTAAACAAACCTAACTAGACAAGGCAGAGTTTCCAGATAAGAACCTCGCGACGACACGTTCCTCGTCTCAATGTGAACTGAATATAAACGAGTGGATAGAGAGTTCTGCATGGCTCATGCTACGTCGACTGAGACTCCGCCGAGAGCGGAGGCAAACGCCTGAAAGGGGCCCACGCAAAATGCTCTCTTTTATCTTTTTTGAGCAAACCGTCCTGCTACGTGCTCAACGGAAAACGTTTCCAAGATAACTGAGCTTACACTGTTAGCTCAACGTCCCCTCCACTGTCCTCAGAATCTTGCGAGGCTTGTATTGAGACTGCTCTGCATTCTGAGCCTTTGACGAGAACATGGTCTCAGTCTGTAGGAGCGAGTTCATTTTTTATTTCGTGCGGCTTGATCTATATTCTTCCTTGCTCTTCAAATAACACTGTTTGTCTGTTTCGATAGGGCTTCGTGAAAAGCTTACTCTGTGTGTGTGTGTGTGTGCGTGTGTGTGTGTGTGTGTGTTGTGTGTGTGTTGTGTGTGTGTTGTGTGTGTGTGTGTGTGTGTGTGTGTGTGTGTGTGTGTGTGTGTGTGTGTGTGTGTGTGTGTGTGTGTGTGTGTGTGTGTGTGTGCGCGTGCGCGCGCGCGTGCGTGCGGGCGTGCGCGTGCGTGCGTGCGTGCGTGTGTGTGTGTGTGTGTGTGTGTGTGTGTGTGTGTGTGTGTGTGTGTGTGTGTGTGTGTGTGTGTGTGTGTGTGTGTGTGTGTGTGTGTGTGTGTGTGTGTGTGTGTGTGTGTGTGTGTGTGTGTGTGTGTGTGTGTGTGTGCGCGCGCGCTCTTGGCTACAACGGTATTAAAGCTGAGGAAGTAGCAGTGTATCGAAAGGTAAAGTGCGCGTTTGAAGCATTAAAAGTGTACTTTCAGTAATTACTCCAACCGTACAGTTTAACACCAATGATACCTCTATTTGCCAATATGCGTCGCAGATGCCCTATCTAAACATCTAGCTGATATTGTTCATTGTGACAGAACGTTGCACACTTAAGCTTTTATTTTTGGTCTCAGTTTTCTCTTCCTTTTCTCTATTCAGGGGCCGACTTGGTTTCACGCTAGCCATATAGACAATGGATAAACCAGTCAAAACACGAAGGACAGAGAAAAAACGAGGCCCACACAGCGGGCCACAGTCGCTGCGTGGGCCTCGTTTCTTTTGTGTCCTTCGCATTTTTACTGGTCTTGTTTTTCAACACTCTACCTTCCAAACTGAAAGGCGTAAAAGGGAATAAGCAGTCCTCCAGCGCACTCCTTTTATTTTTCCCATACAGGCATATTCATGTTGAGAGTGCAGCAACTGACCCAGATTGCAGCTCTCCGTTTAGACAACCGCATATTTTGCACGCGTATTCGTTTAAAGATGAATCAAGTCTACTTTTATCGAAAAGTTTTGTTTCATTTGACACCATGTAAAGCTTCCCACGTAGCAGTAAGTTTAACAGGGGTGGAGACATGCTGCATATATCCGGAGGTCTGATACCAGGCGGGTGGAGCAGAACAACTAAAACCTGAATTTTTTAGAAAGAAAACAGTGGAATGTAACTAATGCATAATAAAGCATTACACACCATAAATCGAAATAATCGACAGCAGACCAGCAAAATGCGGTGCGTAGCGCTGCTAACCTCACCGGTCGCCTACATAAAGACGTCGTTAGAGCATGCCAGCAACTCCATAGCCACAGGCCTCAACGAGTCAGCAGAGGGAGCCACCAGCCAACAGAACGCTTTCCTGTCGTCATCGCGTCATGTTAAGACGTCCTGCTTTAAAGAAAGACATAGCGGGTACTTTGACCGAGCACTGGCTTTACTCGCGTAATCTCCGTCTCCCGAGGACAGGCTGTTCTAGCGAGCGCGACGGTGTCTCTATAGGGGCTCCTTCTCAATCCGAGCGCTCCCTGCAGGCACGCCGCGATCGAAGCGTGATTGTCAGGGCACCGCCTCGAGATGACTGTGCAACAACTGTACGCCAAGACGCGGCGCGGGGTCAATTAGAACTTTAAACCACGTCGCAGCTCGTTAATTCGGCCGTGACGTTCCCGACTGGCTTTCCGCCGAAAGGCAGTCGCTTATCTCGCCCAGGATGAACGAACACCAGGCCTTTGATGGAAGAGAAGCAGGGGTGCGCGAAGAGCAGCGACGACGAGAAGGTGCAAAAGGGGCAACGTGAGGGCTTGACGCCACTGTTAACGCCCGGGAGCAGCACGTAATCCGCTCCCCTCTCGGCCCCGCTGTGTTTACATGCGGAGAGAAAACGCGCTGTGTGCGCCTTTCCGGCCCATCCCGGAACTTGGAACGAGCGCGGGAATGAGTTTTGGCGACGCGCTGGTCAAGGGAGATAAAACCAGCCCTCTCGGTGTTTCACGGGAGGCCAGGCGCGACGTTAATTTCGGAGATAGTGGTATAGGCCAAAGGGGGAAATTTGCGTCGGGTGCGATTAAAAGCGCGGGTTTAGCGACGCGCGGCGCTCCTGTTATACGAAGGGTCTTTCTTTTTTCTTTTTTTAATTAGTGCTTTCTTTTCTCTTTCGTTGTAGGCGTTTAATTAGCTTGGGAAAAGTAAACGTTGCGCGACAGAATCGACTGCGTTTCCCTCTCTTTCTAGAGTGCTGAAAAGAAAAAAAATCTTGGCGCTCTAGATCGCTTTTCGCCTCACAGACCAGTAGCCCATATAGTTATTGAGCAGCTTTTAGACGAGAGCGAAATAGCTTGTTTCTAAACGCAGTTACTCGTTCTCTCTCAGGAGATTAAAAGTTACGGCGATTAGCAGAAGGGAAGTGGGGGCTTGTTTGAAGTGCAACGTTTCGCTAGTTTTCTGAAAGAACGCCTTCCCCTTAGGGCACAGCTTTGGCATGAATGACGGTAGGGTCAAATGATGTTTAATTTGTTAGAAGCACCCAAAGCGAGACCTAAGTTAGCGTATATTGATCAGTTGGTAGTGAGTGTTCGGTTTGTAATGTTATTTATAGGGGCTTCATCATTCCAATTAGCAATACACTTTCACAGTCCGTACACACAAGAGAAAGATCGCTCAGCTACATTTCATGAAAAGATCGCCGTAAACAAAGGACAAAGTTATTGTTGAACTTACGCTTTCTGACAGTGGTACGAGTTCATATGCAACAACTTATTTGCTGACAGTTAAAAACATAAAACAATTTTTACCCATCTCTTCAGCAGCTTGTCTTTATTTGTCGCTAAAAATTACCTACCTTTTTCGGCCACACATATTTATTACTTGTACTGTAATGTAGCGAAAAGCTCTGAATAAGCGCCCTGTTCTAACATAAGGGGGAAGCCCAACTTGGGGCACAAGCTTTGAAAACTAAACCGCTAAAAAGAGCAAGAAAAACAACTTACTTTTTCCTCCGCTTTCCTCCGCGCTCGTTCATCGAAAGGATGTGCATCTGGCCTAAATGACAGAATGTGGCTAACGGTAGCCGCATGCTCAGTTCATTGAACGGAGCCTAATAAAGCACTTCTGAAAAGAAGTGGCTTCGAAGTAGAGCTCAATTATCGTTTTATCTCTTTCATTTTCATATTCAGGAGCCAGTTTTGTTAGGTCGTTGCGTAAAACAAAATGCTCGGAATGAAATACAAGCCAACGTCCCGACAAAATCGGGCACACTTTTAAGCAGTCCACTTCAGGCTTGAACAATAACCCCGAGGCATGAATAGCATCGTTTTGAGCGGCCAAAGTAACAGCTCGAGGGAGCAGCAACAGGAGATGATCGAAAGAACAAAGGCAGCGGCTGCTCGAGAGCTGCGATAATATCTGTATGAGAATCGATGCCTCCAGAGGGCCCTCTCGCGTATAGCCAATACGCGTATATCACGTCTCCTTTCTTCGCGTATCGGGCTTCCTCAGCGAAAGCTCGCGTTCCCTCGGCGAGATGTTTTCATAACGCGCCCTGCCAGATCAGCCATAACCGCGAGTGCTATCCATCACTCTCGGAAAACTGGCGCACTTGGCCCCGGTTGCCACGCCTCTCTTTCTTACTTTCTTTCGTTCTTTGCGCTTTTTCTTCTTTACTTTTACCTCTCGTTTTCTTGCGTATCGCATCCGAATGAGGAGCTGAGGATGCCCGTCGAAGGACGTCCGCCTGGAAGCTACGAGGGAACGTTGGCGCCGTAGCCTATAGACGAAGGGAGGCCTGCCTCCAGCCGCATACTCCAGGCAGCGTCCGATATTCTATCTTCACGCGGGCTCCTGATAACCATGCTGCGTTCCCCGCTGTAGCACCGCTGACAGTTAGTTAAGCGATGCGGCCGGAAGCGTTCATTACAGATACCCCCCGTGGATGGAAGGTCGATGAGTGAGTGGTCTGCCAAATGCGGCCAGCTGAGACCGGTTCTCTGTCTGACCCGAGTTATAAGCGTATCCCGAATAAGGGCATTGTGGCCAGCGTCTCAGCCCTCGCACAAGCACGTACGTACGCCTACACGCCGCACACAAAAGGTCCGGGCTGTCTGCTGTACAAGGAATAAAAGAGAGTACTACCTGCATACACAAAAGCCAGACCGCTTTATCTACCGTACACCATCAAGCTGCAGCTGCCGCACAAGGAGCGGAAGCTGCTTTTTGGT
>NC_143017.1:130891283-131031283 GCF_055824585.1 Amblyomma mixtum | reverse complement strand
CTCGGTAAGGCTCTCAGTTAACCATTACATTAACTTTGCACCTTTATCATCTACAAGAAGTCATCACGAGCTAAATTTAATACCGTATTTTGCACGTACTAATTTGTTCAAATTCAGTTTTTTTCCCCGTTCAATAGAAGCCTGGAATTCTCTACCTGGATCCATTCGTTCATCTCCAGTTCAAAGTTTTATAACTGCCATGGAAGACACATAATACCTGAATATTCCTACCGTGCCATTAACAGTTCCTTTTTTGTTTGTTACTTTTTGTGTGTTTTGAAATTCATTGTGCTCACTTTGTACATTTTGTTGTATTTTGTTACCTTTAGTATTTTGCTTTTTGTTTTTTCCCGCTCCTGCCATAGCGCATATAATTGCGCTGCAGTATGTACAAATAAATAAATAATAAATAAATGCTGTGTGTCGCACTCAGCCTGTACCTTTCAGCCTCTTTGAATCTAAAATAAGCGGTAACCAGGCTACTGGGACCGCTATTTTTTTTCCGCTAAAGTTCGTTCACTATGATCTCTGGAGTTTTTATTGAAGCCGACTTCTCGCATGCGAAGGCATATTTTAGGCGTTCAATTATCCGCAGAGTAGTATATTCATTCGGCCACAATTTCAGGATTGCGAATTTGGATGAACTCATCCCCGCGCATTCGGGCGGTCACAGCTGGATGCTATCATAAAGAGATTGAGTATTATAAAGTGCATTATAAAGTATTATATTGAGTATTATAGAGAGGTTTATAAGTTAAATCAAGAAGTTCGAGCTACAGGAAGATCAAATAAATTGAAAGTGCCTGTTCTGGCCTTATAACTCTCTTCTGTATAAGCAAAAACCAAGCATAGCCAGGCGAACAGAATTAATTTTGGAAGCTTTCCAGCCTTCTCAAAGTTCCATTCCTTCCTCGCGAACCGAAGTAGCAAAAGTGACCGCGTGGTATTTGGTACTTATATGCATCTTTAAGGTAGGCCAGACTTTCACCTGGCTGCGTAAGCCGTTTATTTCAGTGCCCGGAATTTCATTTCAAAAGCCGTGTACCGCTAGATTGTGACCTTTCAAGTCAAAGGCTTTTTTTTTTCACTTTGTTTCACTATTTTCGCTCTCTCATCAGCAGATTCTGGCAGGCTGTCCATGGAAGCTTATCGTTGATTCCATTTAAATGACTACATTTCTTTGCAATTTTTTGTTTTTTAAACCACATATTTTAAACTACAAAACCGAAAGGACATGAGTGTAATAAAGGAAGGGCTTTCATCTCTCGCGCTCGAATCCCCAAGGATTAACAGCGTTGGAAGAGAGCTCTCGCTTTGTACAACTCATTGCGGATTACTACAGTGGGTTTCCGACGAAGCCTGGCGGTTTCCAAAAGCGTCATGGAGGCGTGTTGTGAGATTGCTAATAGCCACTTTCTAAAGTGCGTGTTTTATGGGCAGCTTTGATAGAGGTTCTTTATCGGTGTTTCTTTGCCAAGTGAGACACTCGAAGACACGTGGCCAAAACATGCCCTTTGCATGGGCATTGCCTTATCGTCTCGTTATTAAGTGCGTAAAGAGAATCTTCTTTAAGCTCAGCTAGAATATTTCGGGGGATAATTATGTACAAAATACTTTGCTGCAGGGCAGACTTACTTTTTACGTTTGACTGTGACAGGAGAAACTCGCTCAAGCTGTTTTCCTCTTTATGGTTGCCAATCAAGGGGCGGTCTCTCAAAGGGATGCGCTCTGCTCTTCTACCACATGCGACCTCAGGCATATCGGGAGCAGGGATCAGAAAATACATAGTCCTTTCCGCAGAGGGAAGAGAAAACTTTTCCTAACGCGCGAACCTAATGAACTCGGTGTTATTTTAAGCCGGGGTTCAGACCTCAAACGTTCTTGTAAAGGCTTCGCAGGAAGCATCAGACGACCGCAGCAGATGCGAGTGGCATCCATGAAACGACGGTACCTTGCTAAAGGGGAAGTAGCTTGCCATGCTAGACGTTGTTTCTGCACTCGTTAAATTGCACTTGCGCTTTCGATGTGCCCTTGTTTATGTTATTCTTTGTTTCGTTATACCACTTCGACTTGAAGGACCACGCGAGTGACAGAACGAGGTTTATAAGAAACTTATCGTGGGTGTAAAAAAAAAAAGAAAACCTTGTTTCTACCCCGAGGCGACTGTTTGAAAACGCCGCGCGGAGGATGAATGCAGCATCGGCGGAGCCTTCGTCGTTCGCGCATTCTTCGCCGAGAGAGACGCGTGAGCGCACTGAGCGTCGACCGGCGATGACAGCAGCACGCCCCCTTAAATTGGCGTCCTTCCACTGCGCCCCCAGGCGGCGAGAACTGATAGCGCGTCGCATCCGCGCGCGCGCGCTTTTCTTTCTCCTTGTGCTTGTCTTGCTTCCTGGCCGCCGTCTTCCCTGTTTCCCTATCTCGTTGGCCTTCCTCTTCCCCGAATATTTCGGAACACTCAAACGCGCCGGCTTCAACGCTCGCACGTTCTGCGTCGTGGCAACACCTCATGCTGTCCTGTCTACGCTTTGTTCGCGAACCCACGCCGCTCCCCTGTGCACGCCGTATCTATATCGAATTTTTTATTGCTATTTCAAATCTACTTCATCACACTGCATGAGGAGAGCTGCTTTGTACAAGTGCTCTGTTTTCATCGGGTTCCGAAGAAGGCGCCGTACTTTGCTCTCGCTCTCTCACCCTTAGAACCCGCTATGAACACCGAAGTTTAAACTCGCGAAATATGCCGAGTTGAGATGAGCTGCTGGCTCACTGCAGTGGCTGAATTTATTGCACCTCGGAATACAGTGCAAGCTTTACCGCGCGTGAACAAAGCAGACGCATAACTGAGTTCTGCCTAAGTATTAAGGAGTTTGAGAGTGCCTGGCAGCCGACTGATAAAAAAAAAAAAGCTGTCACAAAAACACCGTTCACGACATGTTACAAGAGTGTTATATTAGAGTAACAAAATATTGCATATCTCATAGATATGTTATTCGCGGTTTTGCAGGCAACAAACAAACCTTATTTGATATACGTGCAAGTATTTTTTATCACACTATCATTTTGCATAAGCTTGGGCACATCTATCTTTTAACAAATTTCAAACGTGCGATACGCCAGCCGCCCAATAGTTTGGCCTAAAGGTTTTGAGCCAGCCCCTTTTATGGAGATGTGCTTCTATGCGGGCTGGTGGTGGTAAGAGCCGAAAAAAGACGTTCTCAGGGGTGAGAAAGATGAGGAAGAGGTTTGCTCACTCAACCGTTCTATTTCACTTGGCGCCCGTACAGCGAAAGTGGACGTCCAGTTCCTGTCCCGTTTATTGAGCGATCGCCACAGATTGTACATAGTGGCGAAATGCCCATGGGCCACGTACTGCAACGCACCGAGCCCCGAGGCGGCATCTGCCTCCGCAGGATTCGCTGGCCTGTGCGATGGCAAACACACGTGGAAGCAAAACCCTCACGGACAGGCAGAGACAGCAAAGCGAGCAATGGGTCAGAACGAACTCACTAGTGGTTCTCGCGTACACAGTGGCTGCTTCCGCTGCAAGCATTCAGGCTGTGTTTATCGACGTCGCGTTGACTGACATACTGCCTGGTTCACACGCTCCACTCGATGCAGCTACTGTTGCTCATGCCTCGCCCGCTGACCAACCAACCGACCTATCGAACGATTGCGCGACCATTTCCAGCGAGCTGCCCTGCTGCACAAAGCCCAATGTGCCAAGTGCAGCAGTCCATCGCAAGTCGGACGAGCCACCATTCGATCCTGTTGCTGATGTTGATTTCAGGGCAAAAGCTTCTTTTTTCAGACTCTCGCATCTTTCTTCCTTTTTCGCTCTCTTCGGCTTAGTGAGCGCGCCGGTTCTGGGAATTACTGGACCCAACTAGGCGTGCCTGTCTACTACAGGATGAACGAAGGCAAAGAAAGCTTTAGATTTCGCCGGCTTTTCCCCAGTACTGGCGCTGATTGTTTATGTCTGCGTCCACGCCAGGAAATAGAGAGAGCCTGAAAATAGGAAAGTCTTCCAGGTGATTTCTGGCATACTGGCGCAGCCTATATTGAGCAGATTTTGTTGCTGTTTTGTGCGCGTACACATCTGCATTGTTGTACACGTTTGTTTACATTGTTGTACACATTGTACACGTCACATTGTTACGCAAATTGAAGCCTTAAAAACAGCAAGTGAGCGAAAAGATGAAAAAAAAAAGATCGAAAAGGCCGGATCATGCCTTTACTGTAAAACGCGCTATGATAGCAAGGCTGGGGTACGACAACTCCAGCGAGCAACACCATTCTACACCAAAGTCCAGAGAACCGAGTCTGAATATAAGTACATTAATGTTTACTGAACGAACTAACCAATAAAAAAATGCATCCTCACACATTCAGCAACCTGCATGCTCAGGCACTCCTCCACAACTTATACATGCACAGCTACGAAGTGCTGAGTGACGACTGGTTGAAGACCACTTAATATGACAACGCCAGACTTGGGCGTGTTAATAAAGTATTCCCTTCCGTCCTCCTTTTCTCGCCTTGCGTTCCCAGCAAGCGGTTACAGCTTGAAGGAAAGCTGACGCATTTATAGCGCGCCCAAGCCCCGGTCAGGGCACGCACACACATAAGGACGCAGGATACGGCCATATATCTTTGTCCGCAGAAAGACCGTCCATTCTAGGGTAAATAATTGATTAACCTCCGTGCCTCGACCGTTGTCCATGCATCTAGCCACTGGTCTCGGAGCTAAAAAGGCAACTCGCGTGACACCCGCACCCGCCATCCCCTCCCTCTCCCGCGATCCCTTCCGCACGGATGGCTTGGCGGGCGGAGACGAGGACAACTGTCGGGACTTCGCGAACGTGATCAACGCCAGCGCCAACTCAGCCCCACTTTTCATTCACACTGCCCTGTCTGTTGTCCTCGCGAGCCCGAGTGGAAGCCCATTTCTCAAAAGCCAGCCGCACAGAGCTTTACGTTCGCGTTTGGCAGTGGTGCACTGTAACCGGATCCCTGCCTTATAGTACTTCGGTGCATTAAAAGTATTCGGCCTAGCTGGGAACCCCGTACAAAAAACGGTCGGTTTGACTCCCTTTCACAAAGGGATAACTTTTCTGGTGAATAAGGTAAATTGCAAGGCTCGCATGCCAATTTTTTGTGGCAGCACTTTTGCATCCGCAACCTTAGAGTCGCAAGGGTAACAATAAGAGTCACTCGAATAATAATAAGGGCCACTCGCGTTTTGGCAAGGGTTGACTTTGCACAGACGCGTATTGCATACACAGCGAAGATAGCCGCGTAGGTATGATGATACGTTATCCACATGTTTACCTAAGTGAGCTTTGAAAGGAGTTGAGACGAACGAGGGGAAGAAGTAGCACACGAAGAATAATACAGCCTCGATGGTTTCCAACACAGGCCAACAAGAACAATACGGGGCTTTCAATGGGCAACCGTTAGAAATGCACTCCCCATCAGACGGCACCCAGCGTGTCTCGTGTGAATCGTGTGTATCGACAATTTATTTTTCTTCAGAAAGGGGGGGGGGGGGGGGGGGGAAGAGGGGAAGGTGAAGTGGGACGCGTGCCGAATGAAGAGACTATATTATCTGGAAATTGGGCTGTGTAGTAAGGATACCCGCCTTCCCGCTGAGGCTCGGTTCTTCATGCGCTTGCTTGGCCAGCACTCTACCAGCCGCGCAGACCCAAGCACTGCGTCGGAAGCAATAGCCTAGTACTGATTCGAAGTGCAGAGTTTTTCGCGCACTCTTGTTAAGATACATATCCTGTTGTTCTCGGTTTTTCATGCTATATTGCTGTTTTTCAGGTGAGGGCAGAAAAGTAGTTATGAGGCCTAGGTCTCATGCTCAAAAGGTTTGTTTTTGCTGCTAGCTTGGTCGCCAGTATGAGCTGATAATTTATGTTTACACTCTGGTGTGTCTGCAGGGTATGGAGTCAGTTCGCTGTCCGTCTAGCGCTGACAATCATCGAGCTTTTTTCTTCAATTTTTTTTTGCAAACGCATGTACATCAATGAAGTTTCCTCTTTGATGCACACTATTTTATGTACAATGAAGATTTCTCTTTGAAAAGCCTTCAAAATCAGCCTTTTAGAATTTCATGTATTTAATGCTGTCACACAGTTAGGATCCACCTATTTGGTCTTAGCAGCGACAGTCGCTATTGAAGATCTCCCTGTTCAGTTATTCCCGGTTTGTCCTGGTGGCATTTTTCGTCAGGTGGCTAAGTTTTCCACGTCGTCTGACGCAAAAAAAAAAAAAGAAACTTTCCGCAGGACACGCCTTTCCCGCACATTATACAGCTTTGTTGTCCTAGTTCTGATATTTAGCATTTTTCATTGCCAATTTATATTATTACTATAAAGAAAATACTCGAATAAAGTTGCTTGCTTTGTTGCGCTCCGAGTTCGGGGGTTTCTTGGAAACAGTTCAGGAGACTTAACCAGTAAACTTGCTCCTCGCAAATTTGTCATCAACCGTAGTACAACGAAGTGTTTGGTGATTTTCTAAAGATACTTGACGCTTCCGTTAATTTATTTCTTAAAACACTTCCTTTTTTTATGCGAAAAATTCATATCTGCCACTCCAGACAGATCATATTCTGTCTCGTACTCATGGGCTATTAGAATGAAGAATATCTTGTGTTTTAAGCTACATGATATTTTACTTCACTTGAATATGTTTGCATGCGGTAAAGACGGACACTGCGATGCTCTCATTTGTTAGAGCATAAATTGGGCACAGAAACTGAGCACCTGAATTCGTATATATTTTAAAGTAAGACAACCCTGACACGCTGCTATTTTTAGTTCGTTTATATGCAAGTTAACTTCGATAGCGTAGAGCTGGGTACGGCTTAATTGACAGGTAACTGGCCCAATACTCGTTGTGTTGACAAAGATGTTAAACTCTGTTTTGAGTGATCTTAAACACTGTCTCTAATGGAACAAGCTCATTCATTTCGCGGTGACTTGAACCATGTTGCCAAATAACGTGCTTTCTCTATCTCTCTCTGTCTTTGATGAGTGTGGTTTCGCCTTGTGCAAGAAGTTTGATTGCTGTGTCCACCTGTCTCATCTGGCAACAATGGAAGAAAAATATTTCCCACTTTGGATCTAATCTTGAACTTCTGTTGTTGTTTGCAAGCGAGTCGTTACTATACTATTCGTATATATAGCGTTAGTATAAACTGCAATTAGGCCTAAAATAAAGATGATAGTTGCGCACCGTACAGTCTTTCCCTAGCTTCGTCTTTCTAACCCCTCAGCGCATTCAAGCTAGAGCAATCAAAGATTTCTCTGAAACAAGGCATTCAGGTTTACGCCAACCTCAGACAACATCAGTAAACAAGGAAAGCGTGACCTCACAAGAGCGCTTTACGTACAAAGGGCAAAACACATGTCTAGAACGACGGAACTGTGCGTTCTGCACCTTCCGAAGCCGCTGCGACCAGGAAGGTAAAACTTGACGACGGAATGCTACGAGTTTAACTGCACATGCTTACATTCAGAGCTTTTTAACCAAATGTTATCACTAGATATCGCGTGTACAGCCCGTAGCACGCCCAGAACATGTCCTATAACACGCGTTTTGCCCTCTGTACGAGTCTCAAGCGTTTGTGTCTGAGCGAAGATCGCTAACGTGACGCATCGGCATTGCAAACACGCCGAAAAACTTAGCCCTTAGACTTACGCGAAAAAATATGCGCGCGCTGCTCTACTCTCGTTCAGTTCAAGCCATTTCGTCAGGCCAAGCATTACGAAAGCTGCACATAACTTGTACGAGGACAGAGCAGAGTGAGAGCTGATAGCGTCAGTCTACTATATCTGCGCAAAAGTAATGGCGGAAGCGATCAACTCAGATTCTGTGTTTGCGTTTCGTTCGGAAGCGATCGGTGTTATTAATGGGTCTAACCATCGCTCCTTCCTCTAGTGCATGAGTAACTAAAACTCGCGCATCCGCGCTATCGGCAGAGCCATTAATCTGCCATCTAGACGCTGCACGAACAATGTGCAGAAAGCAAGCCACGCACTGTATTTCATAAAAGGATCGCTTCCGCGAAGTTGAAAGCGGATGTCCGCTTGCATTATCAGCACTTTCAAGGGCGTGGGCTTTCATTAGTTTCTGATACAAACAATGGCTGGATCAGGCAGGTCGCGTAATTACTGCCATTTGTAACCTAGCGTACCTGCTTCAGAGTAATTGAATTCCTCTTTCGTCGCGTCGGCCGATGACTGTTTTTTTATCCTTTCATCGCGTTGTGTTCTAATGTGCTTTTCCTTTTACATTTGAAGACCGAATGTGTTCAAAATATAGTGAAAAGGTTCTTTCCAGCGTCTCCTAATTGTTGCCTATTTTAACATATCCCCGCCCGACCCCAGTAGGTACGCAGCGGGATGTGGACAGTGCGCAGTTTCTCTGGAGTCGTGCAGCAGTAGAATAGGTAGCAACAACTTGACGTGTGGCTAATTCGAGCGAGAAACATTGATAAATACTCATTCTCAACTGCCGAGCGTTTTTGCTATCGTATTGTCGGCTAGAATTACTGTCCTCTGCCGGACGCCAATTTCAATTATGGCGCGTTAGTGCAATGAAACTCCATTGGACAGCGCTCCTGACTGGCTCACGCTAGGCTTAGCTACCGCAGCGCAGCATGGCAAATATAGCGCGGTACGGTGCGGTTCAATATTATATAGTGTGATATGAGGATTTAAAGGCCCCTTAGCTGCATCTGGACTTTGAAAGACGCCGTAGCAAAGTGTTCATGAAAGATTTCCACCATTATGGGCTTTTTAACGTGCACTGGTACAGTTACTACGCAGAGCAGATGGGTTTCTACCACGCGCAGCCAGGATTTCGTCCATCGAGCTTTGGTTCAGCGGCTTAACGCTGTAGCCGCTGAACAATATGGCAGCTATGAAACAGAAAATAACTACTTATGTTGACAATAAGGCAAATCATGAACTACTTGACATTTAATATATTTTTGGCTGAATACAGGGCAGCCCTTCTGAGAGTACTGCAAACGTCGCAGTTCGTAGCATTGCCGGTACAAAGACGAGAAAAAAAATAAAACCACAAAGGAAAATCTCTCACTGTGTGCAAACAGCAGTCACAGGACTACGTGTTTAAGGTTCGTCAGTATCACTTCATAGAAATAACACAAGTCCAGGTAAGCACACTAGAATACACAGCTCCTTGAATCCACATTGAAGTGATGCTGATCTAGCCTGTGACGGCAAGAGTCGCAGTTCTCATTAAAGGTGACGTCGGGCACTCCGAACGAAGCCTAAAAAAAAAGGAAATGAAATCACTCGATGCATACAGCTAGCGAGTATATGCATACATGTATTAGGTAGTTGTTACGCGTAATAGGAATAACAGAGTCCGGGACAAGGACACTAACAGAAACAGGCGCCTCGGTCCCCATTAAAATTCTACTGGTTAAACCGTTCTCCGTAATCCTACGCTTTCTCTCGCGATCGTTGTTAGTGTCACGGCAGCAGGCCCTATAGACGTGGGATCACAGCCCTGTGCGCACAGTGCGCAGCCCTCAGCGGCTGCTTAAACGGACACCGCTCTCGTACAGCCCGGCGAACTACGGCGCGTGAGGCAGGGTTCGTTCGATCGGATCACCCTCTCCCGTTTCAAGCGGCCTATCGAGGACTTGCTTCGCCGGCGCACAGGTTCGCCGAGCACACTCGACCACGTGCGCGGCATTTGCACAGCTCTCCGGCTAGATAGAAAGACGCCCCGTGCACAAGCCTGAAACCTGACGAAGAGAGAACAGAAGGGGGGGGGGGGGGGGGGGGGCACTTTACAGCCACGTTTTTTATAATGACACGGCAGTCTCCCGAGCTGATGCTTTGAGGGAGCCAGGAGTTCTCCTGAGGCCAGCTTTTACGCCTGTCGTCTGGTCAGGTTCCCGAGCTGTTTTTAACGATGTGTTGCAATGCTGCTTCAAGGAGCACTGTGCACTAAAGCTTCGCGCGGCTTTCATTACTGGTCTTGGCAAATAATCACGATCCAGTCGAAGTAAAATTAAACCGACAGCAACGCCCTTACGTGCTAGCAGTATAACGGCTACCTAGCGCAGATAACTAGATGCCCCGTGATTGCTCTTCTTTGAACGTGGTATGTCGCTGTTCCGATATTCTAAAACTTTATTCTATTTACCTTCAGTCGAACTTTACTAAAACCTCGCTGTGTTTCGTCACCTGCACTGCATGAAGTCTCCGGCAGGTGTCCCATTAGCGACGCATTAACGATACAACTGGTCCATTAACGATACAACCGATCCCATTAACGATACAACTGATCAGGTGCTTACAATACAAGGCCACGAAATACCCAAAGTGGCCGAATACAAATACCTCGGAATATGGCTAATCGAAGGGCAGATATACACGGAAAAGCATGAACAGGCTCTTAGGGCAAAAAGACGAAGAGACGCCGGGATAATGAAACATAGGGCATTATGGGGGTACAACAAATATGAAGTACTAAGAGGTATTTGGAAAGGAATAATGGTGCCGGGGCTTACTTTCGGCAATGCGGTTCAGTGCATAAGGGCAGAAGTTCAGTCGAGATTAGATGTAAATCAGAGAACTGTTGGAAGATTAGCACTAGGTGCCCACGGCAAAACCACAAACGAGGCAGTACAAGGGGATATGGGCTGGGCATCGTTCGAAGCACGGGAAGCTAAGAGTAAGATACATACATATCTTATTTTTTGTCATATTTACACATGGAAGTATGTGTGCCCGCGGAAGCGCAAGACAGGGCGCTTGTGGGCGGGCCACGGCAATCAAACAAAGTGCAGACTCAGTACAGACAAAATTACATGGTTTGCAATATAAAAGAGAGAAAAAAAAAAGAAAAAAAACATATATTGATAGGAACAACAATCACACTTGTACACACTGAGGTTAAATACATAGATTATGAGGATGCAACAACAACAACAAAAAAAAGCAACCGTGCTTCATAACACATATCAACAACTTTCAGAGTGTTTCGAGCCATGATGTCAGCGTACCGTTTTTAAGGTTCTAGACATAACTAGCTAGGATTTTACTCGTGATTTGACCTCTTTGATAGTCTGCAATGATAGTATTTTTGTTGGAAGCTGGTTAAAAAGGAAGGGGATGTAGAACATTCGGCACCTTTTTCCATAGTGTGTATATATCTTGGGAAGTTTAAACGGCTCTACTTTTCTTAGTATTTTATGTTTGTTCACAGGAAGCTTAAAGTTATTAGAAAAGTAGTTTCTACTAATTACTACATGTGTAAATAAATCTTGAATGAAGTACACGTCAGCTGCAATCATTCTTTCAGCACTATCGAAGGTCACCTTAGACGTGCCATACAAAATGTTTGCGGAAATTCTGTGTAGTAATTTATCGATTTGGTTCCTTCTAGACAACGCACATGAGCCGTAAACATTGACACCATACCTTAATATAGACTCTTCTATAGCCTTAAACACAAGCTGACGCAACCTAACAGAAGTATTGAATTTCATTCTGTAAAGGTACATAGAAGTAACACGGAGTCGTTTGATGAGATGCTCAACATGAGAAGACGAAGACATGTTGGCGTCGAGATGAATACCTAGATATTTGACTCTTTCAGACAAGGGCAGTGAAACACATTGACATCTAGGGCAGAACGTACCGTGCACAATAACAGATTCCTTTAATATGACCTTTTTGTGCGGATTTCTAAAACAAACCAGAGCCGTTTTCTGCTTGTTAATGTAAATCTGGTTACCTGAAAACCAATCACACACTTTTTTAACATCCGTTTGTGGCAGCTCTGCAGCCCTGTTGTACGACTCATTCGGAACAAGTAGCGCTGTGTCATCAGCGTACTGGTAAAGTACCGAATTCAGTCTAAGATATGCCAAGTCATTTACATAAATATTGAAAAGGAAAGGTCCTAAAACGGAGCCTTGTGGCACGCCATATAGAAGAGGTTTGAAGTCGCTGAAATTATCTTTGACTCGCACAACCTGAACACGATTTGAAAGGTAGTTTGAGAAAAACATGAGGTAAGGTCCGCGAAATCCAATGTTCTTTAATTTCTGCAACAGAATGCCGTGGTCCACTGTGTCGAAATCTTTGGTTAAGTCTAAAAACAATCCAAGGACAATCTCATTTCAATCTCTATGCATGTTAATTTTGTCACAACAATCTTCTAGAAGGTCTACAGTGCTAGTCTCGCGCCGGAAACCATACTGTGTGCCATTTAGGATATCAAATCGGTCACAAAACGACAACATGCTCTGATATACGATTTTTTCCATTAAAATAGTAATGGTAGGCAATATAGCGATTGGTCGGTAGTTTCTCTTATCAGTTTTTTTGCCCGACTTATAGATGGGCCGTATAACGGATATTTTCATACCTTGGGGTATTTCCCCTGTTGAGAAGCAACCGTTAAGAATATGCAGGAGCACAATTTTTAGTTTGCTGTAATTATTTCTTAGATCTCGTAGTCTGATCTTATCGTATCCGGGAGGTTTGCTCAGTGGGAGGACCTGAAGAATATTCCATAACTCAGTGTCATCAACCGTCGGTAAGTACGCAGAGTTTGGTACGTTTGGACCATAGTATGGAGCCGGAGGCACTTTCGGTTGCGCTTTTAATTCCTTCACAGATGTAGCAAACTGTTCGCTGAACGAGTCCGCCGTAGATTGATTACTTTCACTGCCAATGGTACGGGCTAATTCAGTATCTAGATTTTTGTTCTTAGTTTTACCCATTATGTCATAAAGAAGTCCCCACGTTTTTTTTTCATATTACCGCGGCATTTTACAAACTCAGCAGAGTAAAACCGCCGCTTTCCTAATCTTAACTTTGATGTAAGTTTATTCCGAACTGTACGACACAAATTCTGTAACTCAGTGTCGGAGGGACTACTCTTACAAAGTTGCCAAAGGTTGCTTTTTTCAGACGATAACGCCAACATGTCATTTGTTATCCACTTCTTTTCAGGGTTTCTTAGTTTTTGCTTCACCTCTCTCATCGAGCATGAGTAAACTTCGTTGAATTTCTTAACAAGTAAATCATATGCGTCGGTGTGATGATGTATTGTTAAGCTTTCCCAGTCAAAGTTTTGGATCAGGCCATTTACACGTCGGTCGTCTAAAATGGTTATTGTACGTAAAGTTGACATTGGTGTTACAGGTTCGCTGTTGACCAAACAAAGAGCCTGAAAATAATGATCTGCCACTTTTTCTCGTATCACTACAGCCACTAAGTCTAATGTTGGGCATCTTACAGCAATGCGATCAATACAAGACTGAGTAAGCCGGGCACCAGCAAATTCCTCGCGAGTATCACTACGAATAGTATTGTCTATCCCATAACCAGCTAATAAATCGAGATAATCCTCAACACCACTTTTCTTTGGCTGTAAAATGTTAATGTTAAGGTCTCCCGCTAATATAACATTACTCTGAGAATGTTTGCACAAGAAGCAGGAAACTTCAGAAAGAAATAATTGCAGGTCAGAGTTAGGCGGATGGTAGACATTAATAGCCACAAAAGACTCATCATGATTACTAATAGAAAGCGCAAGAACCTCTGCAGCCATAAAAGTGCAAGTTAATTCCTCAACAAACCATGCATCTCTAACAAACACTAAGACGCCGCCACCTCTACCTGAGGAACGACAGAGCGAGAATGACTGAAAACCCTGCAATATAAGCCCGAGAGCCTCTGGCTTATTTACATTTATTTCAGTTAACACCACAACGTCTGAATGCTTTAATAACTGACACAAGTAGACATTTAGCTGGGGTCAGTGCCTTCTAATGCTCCTGATATTTACATGTACGAGGTCAAGTACAGGTTTTGAACATGAAGTCGTGAAGACGCGATCTCTGTGTTCTTTCCATTCAGGAAACGAATCAAACGTTTCGCACATGTTCATTGCAGTTTGTTGATATCGTCTTCATTCTGTATCTTTATCATAGTAGAACCCTCCACTTTCCTCATGAGCACGTGTCCATTCTTTGCCCAAGCATATTTGTATGATTTTATCTTGGCAGTGTTTTTAGCGAGCCACAGTAGCTTTTTTGTATAGGCAGTTAAGTTCTCATTGATGTAAATGTTCTCATCACTCAGTGTGTAGCGCTTTCGAAGCCAGAGCTCACGGTCACTCATTGACTTGAACTTGACAAGAATTACAGGAACTTTGCCATCTCTGGCCGGCAATTTGTGTACCGCGCCTACACATTCAACAGTTTCTTCCGGGATTTCCAACCTGTTTGCAAGTGACTTCCAATCAGATACCAGATCCTCCTTGTCTGCTTTCTTAATTCCATGTATCTCAATGTTCTGCCTACGAGAATAAGCTTCGAGATTGTTCACTGTGTTTCAAAGTTCATTTATTACAATAGCTTTCTCTGCTAAACTCTCAGCCTGTTCAACGCAATCCTTTTTTAGTTCAGCTACCTGAGTGTTCTGCGCGGCCAGCGACGTCTTAATTTATATGATGTTGTATGAAGAACGCCTGAGGAAATTGGACGATAACAGGTGGGCAGCTAAGGTATTTAAATATTTATACAGAAAGGGCGTTGACTCAGAGTGGCGGAAAATAACTAGAAAACTAACCAGTAAGTATGCCAGTCATGAGGACGGAGAAAGAAAGAGCATTAAACGACAGGTTAAAAACGCGGAAATTAAAAATTGAATGAATTCAATGGAAAAGAAACATAGTGTAGAACTATATCGATACTGGAAAAGGCAGATCAGGAAAGAATTTTTCTATGATAACTCAAGAGGCAG
This sequence comes from Amblyomma mixtum, assembly GCF_055824585.1. Lineage (NCBI taxonomy): Eukaryota > Metazoa > Arthropoda > Arachnida > Ixodida > Ixodidae > Amblyomma > Amblyomma mixtum. The sequence goes on along the minus strand of NC_143017.1, from coordinate 131,016,470 downwards.
TGCCCTACTTTTTGAAGCTAGGTCAGGGTGTCTTAGAACGCGCAGCTACAAAAAGAAATTTAACGAAGAAGATGACACATGTGCAGTGTGTGGTAGATCTGTGGAAACAATTGAACACCTCATACTAAAATGTGATGGTATCCATCCGGATGTCGATGCAGGCACAGTCACTCTTCCTGAGGCCCTAGGGTTTAAAGATAACAATGGTCATGTAAATAGATCTGCAGTGGAAGTTAGCAAAAAGCGATTGGAGGATTGGTGGCTGAAAAGAAGAGATGTGGCATAAGGTTAGAATTGTAGGAAACCGTAGGTAAAGATGATGGCGAATCTTAAAGAGAATTGCCAACACAGTAAACAAAAAATAATAAAGAAAGAAAAGCTGAGCATGGTGGCAATTGCCATCACCTCGTTTCAAAGGGGGCGCTCCTATCCATCCATCCATCCATGTTAGAGTAACTGGAAAAATTATCCAGTGACTTTTGCGAAGTTTGCGACTGCTTCCACGTAAGCACCCTGCAGTATTGCTTAACGGGCATGGCTGTTGTTTCTTAATGACATTGATAATTTATGTGGATAATAACTGCACCACACTTCCCTCTCATATTCCTGACGCCTAAGTGCGTCCACTTTTATGCTTACTTGTACTACATCACTAAAGAATACGCATTCTTCAGGAAACCCTCTTGTGCAGAAAAAACAAAAACTACGCCGATGCAGTCGCTAAAGGCGTACCTGCAGGTCTTCACATATTGCATTCGGTAAATGAAAACAAATTGCATGAATTTGGAATAAAATACTATCGGAACGTGAAATAGCCTGGAGACGACGCGCGCTAAAGAAATTATAATAACGAAAAGCCCGTATAGGACCACGAAAAACCACTAAAACCTCTGACCATACCCTCCTACACATTGACGCAGTTAAGCAACTTTAAAAGATTTATCCTATCACGTAGTTATAACGCTTTGCATTTTTTTTCTACAAAACAATGTTTAATCATTATTAAGTGCAACAGGAGAGCCAGCTGTCGACAGGGGTCGACGCAATAACGGCCATGCAGCACCGTCCACATTCAGTAGCAAAAACTGCATAGCAACTCAGCAGGGCTGTCTGCGAGCGCTAGTTAGAAATTTCGGTGCGCCACGGGGTAAAATGGTAATAAAAACAAAGAAAAAAGCATTCGCGGAGCGCGGCCAAATGAAGCGTAGCGAGATCCTGGTTAAAGAAACACCGCCAGAGGGGGGCTTCTCGAGTCAGAGAAAAATGGTGGTCGCGATTTTACAGCCCGGACAAATACGTCACCAATGAGACGGAGAACAGGACTAAGCTCCAGATACTACTGCTGCTTCTCTCCGTTGCGATACGAGCGCGCTGCATGCAAAAGATGGAAGAATAGCCCAGGCAGCAAATAACAGGCCATGCTCAGACAGACGCCGCGCTCTTTACGTCAGAACTCTTTGTCATCCACGTCCATACTCCCAGCTCGCCTTCTTTCTTCGGTGCTCGCTCTCTTGTCTCTTTTCATTGTCATCGTGCGTTCAAATCCGAGGCACAGTCGCAATTTTTCATACACGCGTAGACATGAATATCGGGCATGCAGCGAAGTTAGGCCTGCGCGACTACACGTAATTTACCTCGGTGCATGGCTGGCGTCGCGCGGCCCCTATTGTGTAACGTTGAGTTCTGATATATGCTTTCGCTATGACCTTGCTGCTTGCTACCCGTTGTTGTGCAATACATGCGCGGCGCTAGACGAGGCTCCATACCCTGTCTGTGAAAAACGAAGAATGCATTTCTTTGTTTTTTGTTTGGGGGCCGTTTGCTCAGTATATTGCCCACTAGTTCGCGCACACACCCCGTTAAGAAAACTATACACCGATCTCATTTCTTCCTCTACTCATGCATTTTGTTCCACGCAGACACCTAAATAAAGCCCCGGACTCCTTTTTTTTATTAATTTTTCTATGTATTGATGCTAAACATTCCTACAGTTAGAAATCAGTTTGCGCAAAAAACGCTATACCCATTCTTTTCTCTTTTTGTCTGAATAGCGCCACTAGTAATATACGTTTTGCCGCTCGCGGAAAGGCGGTATTAAGCGAGATTTTTAAACTATAATTTGAGAAAGAGTAATAGCCTGAACGTGTCTCTTTCTCATCTGCTCCAGTAGGATAGGATAGGACAACTTTTATGTCCAACTGAAAGAGGGCAGCTGGAGGGCTACCCTCCTAGACAACAGCCTGAAGGTCTTGGCTCTGGGCGGCGGCTTCGGCCAGTCGAACGAGTGGTAGTTTAGTCTCAGGGTCGGAGATCAGTAGTAAGGCCTACCATTGGTCTTTCGACTTTGCATCGTCCCTCTTGAAAACCTAAATGCAGATTTGTCCGAGGCCACTAAAGATTATATCATATCTGCGTTTTTATATTTTTTTCTTTGTGTCAAAGGCACACTTAAAAACCAATCTCTGAACTAAGAACTGTCTCGTACTCATCAGTAGTTTCTCGCGCACTTCAATTTTAGTGTGAAAGCACTAGTCAACATAGTTCCAACCAAAAATCTTCTGCGAAACCTTGGAGTAACTCGGGTAAGCTCGGGTTAGTTCGGAGGAGCGTCGCGCAAGCTGTAGCTGATATTTGGGTAGCCTTGAAGGTGACATTGGTACCCTCAAAGTCTCTTGCCTTCGCACGTCTACTCGATTTAACTACGTTGAAAACCATGCCACTTTTTTCTCTTTTGGTTCAACTTTGCTCGTGCTATTTCAGCCAGTGGTTCAATTCATTCACTTCCATCAAAACCACGCAGACGACATTACGTTGCGTCTTCAGTTAATCTGCGTCTGTTTAAAGTGCCAGCAGATCTGTCGCCTTCTGGGATAACCAGCCAAGGCGCGCCTCTCAAAGCCTTCTAATGGCGGCGTACAATACGAGGGCTACCCATTCTAAGCAATGAAACCATCGAGGCCCACTCTTTAGCCGTCCCTGTGTATGCATAGGCAAAGCATGCACCTCTGCTTGCTCTGCTAATATTGCTGCCTTTGGTGCTCACAACCAGCTCCAATAAATGTAAACGTTCGTGCTGGAACTGACTCCTCCGCGAAGGAATCGCGAGTCTTGATACTCATGTACGCATCCTCAAAGGTTTGTTTGCGCAGGGAAATAACTCCAGTGTTTAAGGCACTGATGTATAGGCACATGCCAGCAATGCGCTGTTCCTTGCATTATATCGGACCGACTCAGTTCGTAGAGGGTCCTTATTATTACTGTTCTTCAATGTGAATTAGGTGTAAAAATTGAGTCCTGGCAACCAAAAGCTGGCAGGTACTGAAGATACGGAGCCTGCAATAATATAGGAAGTGAGCGCCATAGATGACGAACCCACACGACGGTTACAAGGCGGAAAATGTATGGGTACGCATTCTTCAATGACTAGTCGTTCTTGAATGCAAAGGTCCATACACTTGTCTAGAGGGCTCGGACGGCGAGATCTATTGTGCGTTTTTGACATTCATCGCAGCATGCATGACTGTGTATAGCTTTGGGACGTCAGAAGTAAGCCATGGTCAAGCACGGACGACAAATTGTTGTTTCGAACTCTAGGCCGCTTGTAAATGATGCCAATGACGTCAGCGTATTCCCAGGTGCGCTGTACGAGCTCTCTATAGACGAGTGTTTGAGAGTCTGTGCCCCTGAACTTCCCAAGCCATTCAATCTGTTCTGAGTCGCAGTGAAATGTGATCCGAACTAAAGGGCAGGACTAAACGGCTTAGCATCAGCAACTGAGAGAGTTAGTAGCTTAGTAGCCTAGGATGCAGGCTTAAAGAAGCAGTCTGTTGGGAAGAAATCTGTTGACTTCAACCTCGACCACAACGTCCTTGGATATTAAGATGACCCGATAAATATGCAGTGGTTGTTTTATTAGCACCCCTTTGTTAAGGTAGCTAGAGAAGCACTCCTTTCGTCCTTTAGGCTCACGCTCCCCTTACAACAAATTTTTTAGACAGTGTATAGACTGCCTATAGGCCTCTGTTTATAAAGTCTATAGACTACAGACAAATCCTACAGAACTGTCTATATAGGCAATACAAATGCTGTAGACAGTCTATAGACAATCTACAGATTTATGACCATGCACTTTCAGTAGACATTTGTCTATAGACTATTAATAGACAAAAAGAAATATACATATATGAAGGCAATAAAGTCTACAAGAAGTCTGTAGGCTGTCTATAGAGCGTTTTTATAAGGGTCAGGCTGCCAGTTCCGACCCGCCTACCACGCTATAAACCCACTTACGCCTGTATGAAAGTAAAAAAAAAGTACGCTAGAGGATAGCCTGCTCCCTTTTTAATCCCCGCTGTTAGAGTGCATATTGTATAGCATACTAAGTATAAGAGTCATTAAGAAGAACCGGCGAAGCTTTTTTCAGAGCGCTGCGTCGCAGTTTGTTACTCCTCAAATACAGTTTCTGGGCAAACACACAAGGACAGGATAGTGTATTTGAAAAGATAATTGCGACACGCTGAGCGATTAAGTGCGCTACCCTGATGAGGGCGCTTAATCTCTGTGCAGCGGAACGCGTAGATGTTCTCATTAAATTTCTGGTGCGGTGGTTCAGAGATGTGATTCGCTTACTAGACGGGCAAAAAAAGACACGGACATGCAAATATAGACCGCTCCATGGAAGCTTTATTTTAATTTCAGTCTCAGTGGTAGCTTTTTCTCACTCTCTCTTTCTTTCTGTGAGGAAGAGGGGAAGGGGCCGCATGCTTTGAGGTTCAGTTTGCTTACGTTCCATGCAGTCAATGGCTTACATTGCGAAAGCGCAAAGAAGGCCGGCCTTTGGTTTTCTGGGAACCGCAACCAGACTAGCCGAAGGGAATCCTCTAGGTAGCGGTAGGCTGCATGGTCTTATCTGCTCATTACTTATTCTCACTGAGGGCTATTTCTTACTACCTGCGCCTCATCATGTAGCATAAGAGCGAAACACAAAAGCCATTTCACCACCGCTCACGGCGAAGTGATCGCCGCGGGCGAAGCAGTCTCTAAAGCCTCGCGAGACACGTTCTATAGGGTAACCAGGCGAAAACCGCGAGCTGAAGAGACGCCTGCGTCTGAGGACGTGCTCCGGCGCTCAGTTAAGCAAGCGGTGCTTCACGGCGCCTCTTCTAGACGCAAGCGAGCCTGGGTATGAGTTTCCCTGCAAACTAGGCTACTGGTAGACGACGTTCCTGCGAAAGGTTCTCTGTACTCGGTCAACTAACCATGATGTGTCATTCTTCAGCTTGGTTAAAATCGGCTTAAACAATCGCCCTCCGCCCGCGTTGTTTCCTCTTATTCGTCGTTTATTTTAGAAACTGTACCGGCGAACCGTTTTGTTTTTCCGTCGTAATCGTAAATTTCTTCCTCGTTTCCAGCTGCGGTTGCAAAACGTATGCGGCCGTATTTTCTCTTTCGCAACGCGCTTTCCTCGGCTCTGAGCGGGGCTCGGAGAAACTGAAGAGTTACTCTTAGTGGTAACTTGTCTGTACGTTCTCCTTGGGGGCGCTGCCACTGCTCCGAATGTATGCGTGAGCGCATTTCCAACCGAGCTGAAGCAACAACGGCGAACCTCAGCACATGCACCGCCATGTGTTTCTATAGAAGCACACGCACGGCTCTCCCATCTGCAACAGGCTCACGCTCACTCGCTCTCTCAGTTTTCCTGTTTCGAGTTATTTATTTTTTGCTCTTTTCAAATTCCCACCTGGCCACGTCACGTTTCGCTCTGTTTGCGCAGCCAAGGCACGGCGCGGGGATGCAAGAAAGTTTTTAGCGGACCAGCACGTGCGCGGCGGCGCCACCGGGCTGTCTGTGTTGTCTGTCGTGGAACACAACAAAGCACGGCGGTGCTCTGGAAGGGGAAGTCAGCAGCCGTCTTTACGCAGCCGCCGAATTATGGCTCCGCCACCGCCTGTGGTCTTGCGATAACATTCCACCCCCGCTTTCACTTTTTTCCCCTGACCAGTTCCCCGGGCGCCTCAATCCCTTCCACTGCAGAGGGCACCCACGCTTTGTTTCCATTTCTCGCTTGTTTCTTAACTTCGCGGTCTTGATTCGTTCCTTTGTTGAGCAGCAGGGCATCGTAAAAATACAGTACGGCTCCGTTCCGCTCTCTCCTTTTATTCTTTCTGTCGAAGTTTCCCTCTTTTATTTTTATAACATATTTTTTTCAGCGTTCCGAGGAACGGAGCGTTTCTATTCATTGACAGGGCCTCTCATTTCTTCGTGCACTTTGTTGCTACCCGCGGCCTCTTACTTCAAGTTTGTGCTGCACCTGTCCCTCGCTCGCTTCTGTTTCGGTGCGCGCGTCGAAGCATCGCCATCCTTTTGTTTCTGCCACGCAACGTTGGTGCCTCTCGGTTCTGCCGAAAGCTCCTCCTTTTCTCCCGGTGTTTTTTTTTTTTTTTTTTTTGGCGGGCAGACTGCCTCCGCCTTTTTTTTTTTCTACTAGCCGACAGCCTGGAGCGCGAGGAACTCGACTGAAAGCCGGTGCACGAAGCTTCGCAAATCCAGCGCGTATTTTTCCGCCCGCAAGAAAGATCGAACAGCCGGCGCCTCGCGGACACACGAACGCGGCGCGCGCGCTGCCGACACGTTCGAAATGGCACCGGAGAAACACAATTCTCTCCCCTTCCCACCCTCTCGCCCTGCCACCCTACCTCCTCGATTTGTTCCCTATTCCTTAAAACGCCGGCTGATGGAAAGGGGGAGAGGAGGAATGCGAGAAGAGCGAGAAGCGGCGGAGTTTGCGTGGAACTTAAATCGCGTGCGCCTTTGCATCACTCGCAGTGTTGCCTTTCGTTCTGCGGGCGCGCAACGCTGCAGCAGAGTGTTTCGTCCGTGCTTGGCCGGGCTAATAGTATATGCAGCCGAGGTTCAAAAAGGAGCGAAAGAAAAGAGAAAGAAAGGGAAAAGAGAAGCGAAGAATGGACCCAAACAATGCGTGGCAAGAAACACAATAGGCAGGCCGCGTGGTGTTACAAGCCTCGACTTTCCGGCTCGCGCGTCGAATGGGATGCCCCTCTCTTTTGAACATCCACGCGCCGCAGACGAAGCTCTCGTTTACCTCTATCTCCTCTTATCCCGATTTTGTTGTTTTCTCGGCTGTTATTTTACGCTGTCTAGTTTCTCGCTTGAAGGCAGCGATGAGGGAGCAGGGAGGAAGAAATGATGGCGTGAAAAAGGAGATCCAGAAGAACAGCGGGAGGGAAAACGCGAAGAAAAAAGAAGACAAAAAAGTCGGCCCTGTCGATGTCGTCTCGTTCGAGCCGCTCGCCGTCTTTTATAGCCTCAGCGGGCGCGGCCTTTTCAAAAGTCGGATCCACCGCCGCCCGGTTCGGCTCAAAATGTCGAGTGCAGGCGCTCTTGCGACGCTCAGCCGCACGCACCAGCCGCTGCCGACGGAGCGATGCCTCGTGCGAGCGCGAGTGAGGGGGGGGGGGGGGGGATTGTTAGTGGGCACCGGCGCTCAGTCTACTTGTCTCGAGCACCGCGTCGATCGCTTAGGATTTTTTCGCTCACTTTTATCCCTTCTTGTCTTCCCATTTGCTACCTTGTTCGTTATCTCGTTATTCTTCCTTTTTCCTCTACCCTGCTGATTCGTTATTCCTGATACACTTCATCCCCCCCACCCACCAAGGCTCCATGCCTTAGGTCCACCTAGGCAGTTCGTTCGGGTCTCGTTTACAGAGGGAGAAATAGAAGTGAATACTTTTTTTCGCCGTGTCTCTGAAACGACTCCCAAATGTTCGCAGAGGTTGAAGCAAAAGACAAAGAAAAGCTTCAGCAACACAAACGAAGTGGCAGGCGGGAAAAGCAGTAAGACAATATGCCCACGGCACAGGGACGGCAACGTCGGCCGACTCTCACTCGCACACACGGGCCGGGCTCCCTTTCGTGGAACCAAGCGCTGCAGAAAATGGTCGCCACTCGCGCGGGACACTGCTATTTATTTTCCGGGCTACGCGCACTCTGCACACACAGACACGCTTGCACGCACACACACGCACGCACATACCGGGTCTCGCGGTGCTTGCCGGCTAAACGTGCCCCGCTCAACCCGAGGCTGCATAATTTGTGCATTCATTCACCGCTGCCGGCGCTCAGCTCTCTCTCTCTTTTTTTTTATCTTTTCTAGCACTGAAAGCGCGCGCACACGCGTTAGTCCACGTACACACGAACACACGCGCTGTGGAGAAGTGGAGAGCGCGCGATTTAGGTACAACGAGGAGTGGGCTCTTCACCGTGCTAACATTGCGAGCGTCCACCGTCCCTTTTCTCAACTACTTTTTTCCTCTTTCTTTTCTTCTCGTATATGTTACAAGAGAGCAAACGGCAAGGCAGAGATCCTGTTTGATCTGGAGCGCATGCCACAGCGGGAAGGGGTAAAAATGCCAAGTGCAATCCTTTTGCTCTTCCTTTGGATATAGCGGGAGGAGAATGCTCTGGGAGGAGAATGTGTGCGTGCGGATACGGCTGTTCAAGTGGTCGTGTGGCTGGTTGTTTTTTTACTTCCATTTTGTACTTGCCTCGCTAACGTTCGCATTTCCTCCTCCCCTTCTCCCCGTCGTCGGTAGCGGCCGGCATTCATTAGTTCAGTGGAATAGGCTTCTACATCCCTGCTTCCGGGTCGCCCGACTGGGGCAGTTAACCGGTGTGTCGAACTGGAATCGAATGCGAGCTTATTCAGGATTACGGGGAGTCAGTCGACAATAAAATGGCTTTGTTAGTGTTTGCGATAACAGCGCTTGGTTTTATAGAAGCGCGTTTTGTCGTTTTCTTAAGCTTTACAAGGCTGCGCGTTCGCAATGTTCTTCGTTTTCTTCACATAAAAAAGCAGGGAACGTGGCGTCGTACAGTGGCGACGAAAAAAGATTGGCACAATGACGTCACCGGAGTGACGAAAATCGCACTGTGTGGCTGTCGCAGCGCCCTGCTTCGCGAATAGCCGTTGGCACTTTTGTTATCGGCGTGCTCGTAACCGCAGCGCCAAGCGTTGCTATCTGGCGCTCCGGTGTCACGTCATTGTGCTAATCTTTTTCCGTTGCGGCTGTACGTTACAGGGGTTGCTCGGTAACATATTTAGCGCTTGATAAGCCTGCAAACGCTGTTCCTTCTATTAAATACTCGCCTACCAACCTACTTTCAAGATCTTTCGAGATCTGGCTGCCCCCACAAGCTGTGTCGCCTGGCACCGAAACGCGAGGGACCAAATTCCCCACCTGTTCTCAAACAGTTTTCATTGACATATACGCTTTAACGGCCACACCTGCACAATTTTTGTGCGCCAGTTCTTCTCTGTGAAATTTATGGTTTGGTTTTTGTAGATGAACTTCGTCCAGCAGTTTTCTCACTGCACGACACATCCGACTTTGATCATAGGCCGTGTCAGCAGAAAAAAAAAAGCTGGAGCCCTGCTGGACACCGCCGCGCACTCAAGGCTTTGTATCGCGCGCACGCTACCGTCACTGACAGGTGCACAGCTCGGCGCCTACAGCCAACCCGCAGTGAAGTTTGCATGTCGACGGGCACGCCATGACAAGATTATAGAGACAAGCAAGCAGTTTTTCAGACGCACCTTTAGTATCCAGTGACTCTAACATGTAGCCCGTTTCCAGTCCATCTGACTGCGCTAAAAGGCGCGAGCTTCCATGCTCTTTCGAAGCCACACGTGCCGTACGTCAGCTAATTGGGCTACACCGAAGGCACCAAGGCAGCAGGGATTATCAGCCAAGTCGCGCGCGTCCAATTCATAATATGGGCTCGCGTTTGCCGCGGCCCAAGCAGCTCACAGCAGCAGTCTTTAGGCGCGCAGGGAAGCAAGTGCAGCGCTGTTTGGGCATTGCAGGTTGCACATACACAGCTATCAGCTCCTTGGTCCGAAAGATTCGTCGGGGCGCTCGAAAGGCAGGGACCCAGCGCGCCGGCAACGGCGAGCGGAGACCCGCGCCGAGTAACGGCAGCCTCATAGACGACGTAGGCCCTCGTCGGGGCGCGCGAGCGCCCAACTGCAGGCACAAATAAAGTTTGCTCCAATCCAATCAAATCGCGTAAGGTGTGAGCAGAAAAGTCACGTACCCTCTCAAGGCCTCACAGCTTCCTGGGCAGCCTCTGCCATGCACCATTTAGGTCCCGCGATGCATGCTTCGTGTTCTTACCGCCGGCTCCACGTTACAGAGGCTGATGGTCGTCACTGCATCTCCCAATTTTAAACATACTCTCCTTCTACTATCAGCTACTGCATATCGTTCATGCGAGCTTGTTCGCTTCATGTACACCCCCCGTCAAAAGTATACAGCCCAAACGGTTTGATTGTGAGGCCTGCAGCATGGCTCGTTATGCATCCTCAGCAGCCTTGATCAGTCGAAAGAGGAAAGGCATTGCGTACTCAATCCTCCCAAGGTTTGGACTGCTTGATGCGCCAGGGAGCCACGCTAAAAAGCTTCGAAGCAAACCCCTTGGGCTGTATACTTTTGACGGGGGGTGTACGTTTCATCGGTCGCTCTTTACCGCTTTCAAAATAAGACTCATCTAAGATCTTCCGCTTGTGCCTCATCTTAGGCGATAACACAAAAAGGCCGATTATTACCCGGTTAAGAAATGCCTTCTCCTCTTCTTCTGTCTCACGCAGTGCGTCCCCTGGAAGTGGACATCGTGACGTCGCAACCCGTTCTTCTGGACGGCCAAGTGATCGACGTTGAGTGCCAGGCGCGCGGGGCCCAGCCCAAAGCTGCCATCCAGTGGTTCCTGGACGACGTTCCCCTCAACGGCTCTACGCTGGCGACTGACGCCACGCGCACCACGAGCGTGCTACACCTGGAGGCCCACGCCGACATGAACGGCAAGAGGCTCGCCTGCCGCGGATTCAACCCGCACCTGCCCGACAGTGAGCTATTCGACTACTGGGTCCTGGACGTGCACTGTAAGTGGACAGGTTTTCATGGCCTACCCCACTCGCGTTACGGGTGCAGCAGGGAAAGCGCAATGCATAGTTGCTCTGGTTACTGAGGCTGAAATTTACAATGCGGCAGAAGAGTAAGAATTCCCCGTTTTTAGCTTTCAGCCCGAGGTCGACAGCACTTTTGTGTTTCTCACGTGGCGTTAGTGCGAAAGCACCATTCCAGGCGTACCAACCCCGAGCAAGACTCTCGTAGTCTTGTCTTGTGCCCCGAACAAACCCGATCTTACCCGACTTACTCAGGAAAGCTGGGGTAAGTTTGGAGGAGCGTCGCACCAGCTGTAGCCAATGGGAGGCAGGTGACAGTTAAACTAACGATTGATCGCGAGAGGCTGCTTGTGAAGAGCAACATGGGTCGCACAGTGCCTATCGGTGACTGTGATAGAAACAGCCACCCGCCAGTGCAGTGGCGCATCAATTAACCACTGCGCTTCTGCGCTGTCAGTGGTATGAGGGCTCGCCGCGATCTAGGAATATTAAGTTAAGAATGACCATTTCTTAACGTTTAAAAAAACACTATCACGCTTTGCTTAACGTTTTATTGGTCTGGAATATTTGCGCAGTGAGTCGAGATAGATGAAAACTTCTAACTGAAAATAATGAAAGAAATCAGTGAGCCAAGAATAAACGTTAGTACGGTCACGATCGTGGTGGGACAGCAGGGAAATGTACAGCTCGGAAAATAAGCTTTAGTTTATGGAAACATTATGCATATATTATGGCTTTGTGGTCCCGTTGTTGAACGGCGCGAAGTGAAGGTTTACTGCGCAAGCTTCAGAATGAATCGCATCAAGAAGAGAATCTGCATGTGCATCTAGATTTGGGGGACATCGTGCATGTAGTCGTAAAAAAGGCGCTCTGTAAAAAAAAAAGGAAGAAAAATTGCGTTTATCATTTTTTTTTTCGCCTCCCTTGCGTTGAGAAAAACGAAGGCAGAGAACTGCGGGTGCAAATGCCTGGGAATTGGACGCTAAAAAGCGTCCAATTCCCAGGCATATACATTGTATGTACATTGTATATACATTACATTGTATGTACATTGTATATACATTACATTGTATAGGCATTGTATATACAATGCATGCTTGTATATACAAAGTGTACACGTGCCGGAAGTAACACGAGGCAACATTTGCAGCAGGCAATCGAAATAGCCCTGTCGGCACTTGGCGCCCCTTCACAACACATAACTTCCGCATCACTCGTGGGAAGGCGTTTATGACCGTTACATAAACATCCTTGCATGAGGTCCAGCTGGGGCATGGGTCCGCGTTTTCAGTACGCTGTCTTCCGTCGGAATGTCGCAGTTTACTGCTTCCCCCTTCCCACAGTGCATACGAATCTTATGGATAAAACAAAATATATGATAATTCCAAAACGATGGTAGGAGGGCTACAGTCCGATACAACTCAAGAACAAAGTGGCTTTTCCCGGGCAGAGGACCCTCTTCCAGCCAATGGCGTCGGCCGATTGTCATGAACCTGCTAGTGTGAAAATGCAAGGAGTGGCGTCACAGTGCATGGAGGGAGGGGGCTATCCCCTTTCTTCTGCCACTCCCTGAATTGCCACGCTAGCTGGCTCATGAGAAGGCTGCTGCCATTGGCTGGAAGGAATTCCTTCGGCGGAGAAAGCCGCTTCGTTCTATCCGAGTGTACGACTATACCCTCACCCTCATTAAAAGGAGCTTCTGCAGAGAAGCCATACGCCGTTCTCATTTTCGGCAGTTTTATCATATGTACTTTTCGGATTACCACCTATAGGTTAATTTTTCGATTTACTGGAATTTTAAACATCGAAGCAGCGCTGTGCCTCACGTGCTTGTGAAAGGCGAAAAAAAGGACTGTTAAATACAGTTCCGCTAGCCAGATTGGACACAGTCTTGACATCTTGCAGCGAAATGCTTCTCTAATGGGAAAGAAACTCCTGGAGGGAGATAGGCCGCCACTGGAGGTTAAAAATAGCACGTTTTGTCACGCTGTGCATCTTTTCAAAACTCAGAGCGCTCTGTAGGGACATGATGCGCAAAGCACGCTAACGAAGCCTGCCTACAATTACTGCGGCGTCCGGGTCTGGGCTTAATCACTTCGCTTAACTTCGCAAGCCTGCCCACAGTGGCACGCAAGCCTTTTCTTAAAAACACGCCCTCTCAATCGATCGTGACGCCAAAACATGTTTTTCCCAAAGGCGCCTGTTCATTCCAATAACAGAATGCTTTAATAACAGTGCATTCCGGGCTTTAGTGTACATCTGCGACATTTTAATTCTAAGGAGGTTTAGTTCAATTTAATTGCTTGTAAGCAGGCAGGCAGCGTGAACTGGGGTACTTTATATAGGACTGATTAAATGACGAAGCAGAGATTAATCTAATTACAAGCGAGAAGACAGGTTTAGCCTCTTCTTTTGCAAGTATTGGCCCCTGAGAGTTCTTTGGCTTTGTATACAAAAGTCAAGGTTATAAGAATTGACAGAAATATTCGAAAAATGTTCCACATTCACCTCAAATGCTTACCACTCCGGTTTCTTAGCGCAAACATTTGTTCTCACGTGACATTTTAATATAGCTACGCGTGATTTTCACTGTACGAGCACAGTTTTCATTCGCGTTTAATGGTGGCAACCGAGAACTAGCTTTCGTACTGATAAGAGAAAGGTTACAAACAATATCCGTACATCTTGCTCTTCCTAATGTTCATTCATGGCGCTGAACATAAGATGTATTTCTTCCCAATTATGGTTGACAAAAGGGTACGTTTTAAAAGTTAACGCGTTTTAGCTCTCACCATACCAGAAACAATGACGCGAGGATCCCTAGTTGAGCTCTTTCTTTCGGACTTTACTATTTTTCAAAAACTATTTCACATAAACCTGTCTCTCATGTCATTCAGTGCAAATTAATTCTGATTCCAAACAGCGCAGAGATTGCATTTATAAAGTTATACCAAAAGCAAGGATAATTTTAGTGTTGACACGCATTAGTAAATATTTGCGATGTATTTTAACAGACAGAAGGAGCCTTTTGCTTCGCGCATTGTTCTAAGCAGTTTGGTGCATAAAATACACGTGTATCGAGATCATAAAAAAATTACTGCCTTAACTTATCGGCAAAAATGTAGGAGTGACTGCCGTGCGTTGAACCTGCAGTTTACGCAACTCCTGTGTATGCGAAAAATATGCAGTTAATTATATTCTACCCACGATAAGCTCATCTGCCACATTTCCATTATTCTCGCGTTAGTATTCTAGCTGAGCTATAATGGCGCCTGTAATATTCTTGCCAGGTTTTCCTGCTCTTTTCAAAACCTATTTCTCCTTTCAAAGCTGCGCTAGCTTCATACGTGCATTCGCCTATGGGCTGCCTTTCAGGCTGAGCCCACCGTCGACAGGCCTCACAAGCCCAAGGCCCGCAAAATTCTCATTATAGGCAGGCCTAATTTTATTCAGGCGCCGCGAAGACGATATCCGCCGGCCCTTTCATGTCGCCACATAAGCCCCCTGGCTTGGGAGTTTTACTCAAGTCCACTCTAACAAGGGCTTTCCTCGTAATACCTCCCGGCTATTGTACTGTGAGAGGAATGCAAAAGAGAGAGCAGCTAGGGATCACCCTCTAGGGAAATGCTCATCGCACGCGGCGAAATTTCACCGCCGCCGTCGCCTCCTCAACGCTTCCAATTCAGCGGCCGCCGCCATGGGCGAGATTGGAGCTGGTGATATCCCGCGCCGTTTTCGAGCGACTGCAGCCACCCCGTCTCCCGTTCTCCCACCCCTCCGTTCTCGTCTTCCGAGCGCTCGTGTAGTGCAGCTCCGCCACCCTGCCCGCTGCCGCCGAAAAGTTTGCTCAGGCGATGGCTCTAATTTAATAACCCGTTAAAATTTATCGCCTCACACTGAGCTCGCGGGGAGCATCGCTGTCCCTACCCCGGCAATGATGGAGGCGGCTGTCGGAATGGATGGAGTTAATGGTATCGCCCGCATAATCTCTCCCCTGTGCTTAAGGGGCACCCCACCGCCACCGGATTAGTTGTCGCAAAGCGGATTAGTTAGCAACATTTAGTTTTTAGCTTCTTTCGGTGTTATCTTCTGGTGGGATAGTTGGCGCATTTCATTCATTCGGGTTAGCATGCTGAGTCGCAAAGTGTTGATTTTTTTTCCAACTTCATGGTGTCCCCTTTGTTTGCCGATGAGGAGGAACAACAATACGACCACAGCCTTTCACTGGTTATTACAACGCGCAACAACTGATGCGACGCATTCTAAACTGCAAGTTATTCTTGAAGCAGGAAGTTTTAAGCATTGTACTCTAGCACATGAGTGGGCATTATTTTTTTTTCGTCCGACTTGCTGACAAGTTGTGTCAGAGAGGGAACCTGCGTGTATTACTGTATTTTTTTTTCGAAACTGCCACCTTCAGCCTTGAACAAAAAAAGAAGCAAATTGTCAAAACAATGATCGTTTTCTTGTCTGTGAGCACATTAACTTTTTTCAGCATTTCAGCAACCAGGCCACTACACTGACTTCATCACTGACATACACAAACCAAATGAACAAGGGAGGGTGAAATGGTTTGCCTTGAATATTTGGATAAGCAACAGAGATTAAGGTTTTCCTTCCTCCCCTATCTTTTTTGAAATCCCTGAGATAATAAAGTGGAATAAAACTGCGGCTTCTAGCCTTCTTTTATTGCAAGAAGAGGTTTCGACAAGCTGGAAATAATTTTCAGTAATGAACCACCATTAGAAGAACCCAAGCGAAATTGTCGTAAGCAGGTTAAGTTGGGATATGAACGATGAAATTTTACGAGAACTGCCTCATTCGCGGTGGACACATGATCCACTGGGCGTGAGTAAACTGATGAAGGTAGTGCAGAGGGAAAGAATAAATAAAATATAAACTTGTAACTCAAAAACACCTCCACACGTTCAGGACGGCGCCTCTCACCTGTCGGAGATCTGTGTGCCTATTAAAATTAAATTAATAGTAGCTAAATATTTAATACTTAATTATTAAAACACGCACATCTTCACGCACGCAAACAAACAGACACGCAGGCACACACGCATGCAGGGGCACACACACAGAGAAGAGAAAATTTGTATGCCATTGGCTTTCTCACAGAGCATCTTCAGCGGCGGGTAAGCTTTGCTCTATGATAGGCACCTGAGTTTATTCAAGAGCTTGGCCAACAAGCTGCATGGTCCGTTCTGTAATTCCAAAAACCGGTTCTGTCATGACTGCGATGTCCTACACCACGCGAACTGTATGCCTGTATGCTGTATTTGTATTTTCGAAGACATAAAGGCAGTAAGCAGCTATTGGTGCAAACAGGCCACCGAGATCATGATTGATCATATGCCAAGACTCACTGGCATCCAGCGGAACTTTCAATTCAACAGAGCATATGCAAAAATATGCGTGCGACAGCCCTACATTGACGCATACTCCCTGAACTTTGTCCTTACAGACCTGGTCAAGCTTTAAATTTTCTGGGGCACAGAGTAGTTTGCCGCAAGATTCTTTATTCACAGCATAAAATTTAAAGTCTCATACGCATGCAACTACCTTCCCTACTATCATCGCACTGCTCGGCATTCATGAGCATGTGGTGGCTTACGGGAAGGCATTCAGCATATTCTAACAACCCCCCCTCACCCCTTTTGTATTCATCAAAAATTCCTGTGGCGCGGTCGATATAAAAACTCCCAGACGGACATCTTTTTACGATATTTAAAATGCTGACTCAGTGCGATAAACCGCGAGCACAAAACCCTCATCTGTAAACTAGTAACATTTCTGAAGGATACCAAAACTGTGACAATATATTCATAACTTCTTGTAATTTCTTTTTGCCCAATACCTCACGGCACCATCTCAGCGTGAAGAGAAGTTTATTTGGACCTTGGAGCAAACAAGGGACAGCCGTCCCTCTACAAAAGAGAAGAAACACTACGGCGACCGATGTCGCCCGATGCAACACACATACATTCACTCACAAGCAACGCAAGTGTCCGAAACACGAAGTGTCCAAAGTAAAAAGTTCAGTAGGGTCCAAACGCGGAGGAAGCACGCGGGAGGAAGACCGCGCACCAATTCCGAGCACAAACATCGCGCACGACACTGGCGCGCAACACTTAGTATGGCAGGAGCCGCACTGTCACACGGCCCCTACAAGAGATGTTGGATGGTTCCGCGATGTTCATTGTGTGCACAGGTGTGCAGAGCAAAAGTAGAGCTCACCGCAACTTGCAGTAACACCTCCAGTTTTGTCGTGCCGTGGTCCAGAGATTACACAGCTGCAACTTAAGCCAATTATTCATCATCGGCGTCATAGTAAGGCGCGGTTAGCCGGCCTGCTAGCGTTTATATTCGCGGCATCTCTGGTGGTTTTCTGGTATACATTTTTTGCAGCCTTCTCGTCAGACATTTTCATGCGCGTAGCGCATACTGTTTTTTTCATAATGGTTGACGTAGACGATGAAAGCAGTTAGTCTGTGTCTCCAGAATACCTAAACAACTGTAGGGCATAGTAACCAACTCTGTGAGCGCCAATTCCTCCCTAAAACATCAGATAACATGGGTGCCTGATCACGCGGGATTAGAGGGCAACGAGGTCGCGGACGCACGAGCTCGAGGACATACCAAAGAAGCGGGCTCCAACCCCGACTCAAATTCTGTTCTAGAACATATTTGCTTACAGGCACGAAAAAATACAGAACACAAGGCAGTAAGACGGGACGAAGCGCCAGAAGCTTGTAGAAGCTCCCTTCACCTACAGCACACGACCCCAATGACAGCCCAATTACAATGACAGCACTTTCCTCCTCCACATAAGAAGCTTAACGCTCAGGAAGCTCGGTACTGGAGGCAACTCCAGACCGATACATTCCCCAACCTTTACAAGAGGCCCTTGTACTGTGCGCTGTGAGTGCGCGTTAAAGAACCAGAAGTGGTCGAAACTTCCGGAGCCCTACACTGCGGCGTCCCTCGTAGCCCGAGTCGGTTTGGGATATAAAACCGCCATAAGCTAAACCCATAAACCAAACATCATTTTCCCCGAGCGCTATAAAGGCGAATGTCCGTGATGCGAAGATAGGCCCGATACATACCGTATTACATTGGGATGTAAGCGCCCGAAACCCCTGGACATCATAACTCGTACAACGAAGAAGCAATGGGAGACCTCTCTGCTGTCCTCAGAGCTTGATACCCAGCGCCCACTCGTTGCGCAGGCAAGAGCGGCGGTCAAGGTCAGTGCAGTCTTGAAATGAAGACAACACCTATTGTATATTTCTCCTCGAGTCTTTTTCTTTCTTTGCCAATAAAAGTTTTCCACTACTTACTACCTCTCCGCTTCCCTTTTACCCTCTCCCTGTTCCTCTACCTGCGCAGTCAAGCCGATGCTGCAGCTGAACTTGGTCTCCCTGGACGCGCGCAAGCAGATCAGCGAGGGCAGCAGCGTGTACTTCGACTGCAACGTGCAGGCCAACCCTCCCGTCAAGCAGGTCGGCTGGCTGCACGAGGGAGCCCAGCTAGAGCCCAGCCCGGGCATCCGCATCGAGAACGTGCGCCTCGTCATCGACCGGCTGCAGAGGCAACAGGCCGGCCACTACCAGTGCGCCGCCACCAACGAGCTGGGACACGGCGTCTCCGAGAAGGTCTTCCTCATGGTCTACTGTGAGTACGCCGCTTGCCACTAGCTCCACTACTTCTGTCTTCCAACGTTAGGTGCCGACAATTCACTATTAGGGAAAGGGCGGCTTTGCTTTCAGTGGGAGAAAATCGCAGTAATTTCGCGGTATAGTATAAGTTTTCGTTTTTTTTTTGGAATATATCCTCACATATTGGCATATATATATATATATATATATATATATATATATATATATATATATATATATATATATATATATATATATATATATATATATAACGACGCGGGTTTGATCGCGGCGGTCAACTTTCGATGGAGGCGAAATTCGAGAGGCCCGTGTACTATGCGATGTCAGTGCACGTTAAAGAACCCCAGATGGTCGAAATTTCCGGACCCCTTCACTACGGCGTGCCTCATAGCCTGAGTCACTTTGGGACGTTAAACCCCATAACCAACCATACATATACGTATATGAAGAGCAAACCCTAAAACAAGATTTGGGATAGGTGGTGATCATTTTTTTCTGCAACCTTGATTTATTCCTTCCTCTGTGACATGCACATCATTTGATGGGAAGAATTTCTGCGATGTGTTCGGTAGCTAAGAATTCAGTCAGAAAACCTAAACACGGTAAGGACCGAGTGATCAAGCACGGTAGACGATTCCGTCATACGGATTGTCATAGGCGCGTTTCAATGCAAAATTTCCTGCGGCTTGTTAACTTATTTTCTTTGGTATCAAGAGAACATTGTGCGCAGATATTGGGGAAAAAAAAACAAAACAAATAATATCCCTTCATGCGTTTCCAAATACGAGTAAACGCACGTGTTTTTCCTTCATCTTGTTTTTGGAAGCCTATCTGTTTTGCTAATAAGCAATCTATCAAAGGAGCACCAGAGCTTTTCCAGTATTAGTGCCGCCGCGGTGGCTCAGTGGCTATGGTGCTCGGCTGCTGGCCCGAAAGACGCGGGTTCGATCCCGGCCGCGGCGGTTGAATTTCTTTGGAGGAGAAATTCGAGGCCCGTGTACTGTGCGATGTCAGTGCACGTTAAAGAACCCCAGGTGGTCGAAATTTCCGGAGCCCTCCACTACGGCGTCTCTCATAGCCTTAGTCGCTTTGGGACGTTAAACCCCATAAACCAACCAACCAGTATTAGTGACAGAAAAAGCGGCTTCCGAAACATAAGCGATGAAACAAGCTTCTAATTCCTATCGTTCGGGCTACAAAGCTTTTCAATCATTTTGTGCTACTTTGATTGGTCATTGCACAACGAGTGCCGCCTCCTATTTACGGAAGGCCGCAAGAAGAGACACCTAATGAGGAGAAGGCCACTGAACTCGCAATAATCTTATCATCAGGCAACCCCCTTGCCATTCCGCATCGTCTGCAGCGGTTCAGAAGTTTATTTCGAATTACTTACCCAAAGTAGCTTAGTTTAGAGAACTGATGCCTTCTGCTTTGCAAAAAAAAAAAAACAAGATCATGAATAGGGACACCTGAGGAAAATACATTCTGGATGTCTTTGCTCTTGCTTGACGTCTTGTAACCTATTGGTTGCAGTCAATGAGATCGAAATGGTGCGCCAAAAAAGGCACGCACGTGCGCTGGCAGTGCTTTTAAATGAAGTAGTTCTAGCAGACGGATAGCATTACGAAGGCGTTCCTTGAATCTACTTTTAGAAAAAAGAGTGGCACTCTCATTACGCGTAAGTTCGAGCCATTTGTATAAGAGCTGAGAATTCTGTAGAGATGGGTACCTGACCTTGCTTTCAGATTAAAAGTACTATGTAAAGGGAACTTGAGCTATGGCTGCTTTTTCTTTAATAATATTTATCAGGCAATATAAACTAGTCGGCAGTCTTCCGAAGGACTCAGTCCTTTATGAGATGCGAGGATGGAAAGCAGGACATTAGTGCCAACTATTCTGTTATGAAAAGCGTGAGAGAGATTTTTTATGGAGGTTTAACGATCCAAAGCGACTCAGGCTGTGAGGGACGCCGTAGTGAAGGGCTCCGGAAATTGCGACCACCTGAGGATTTTTAACGCCCACTGACATCGAACAGTACACGGGCCTCTAGAATTTCTATGGCGGCGAAATTCTCGAGGCCCGTATACTGTTAAAGGACGGCACAAAATATAAGATAAACGTTTGCATTGTGTTTTTGGACTTTTCCTTTCACGACAAAAAGCGGCAAGACTCGTATGGTTATGATATAAATTCCACTACGATTTCCTACTGTACATTTCGTTGCCCGCATTGTATGTGATTGAGAGGGACACAATGTGTCTGTGAAAGTTTAAAACTTACAGCAACAGAAAATATGCTTTCCTTTTCATACGTATTAGTTGAATACAAGACAACATGGTAGGTTTTAGCGCCCCCTGCCTCTGATTGTACTACTCCTCTTTCTCTTTTCTTTCCCACGTGTACCCCCCCCCCCCCCCCCTGTTCTATTTTTCACGCTCTCCAGACCCTCCCAAATGCCGTGAGAAGCAAAAGATGGTGTACCACGTGGCCCGACACGAAACCACCAAGGTCACGTGTGACGTGGAGGCGGACCCTCCAGACGTGCGCTTCACGTGGCGCTTCAACAGCAGCCTGGAGAGCCTCGACATCGTCGCCTTCAACCAGTCGGGCCCCCGCAGCAGCTCAGCCTTCTATACTCCCCGGAGGAAAGCCGACTACGGCGCCCTCCTCTGCATTGCCACCAACTCGCTGGGCCAGGGCGCGACGCCGTGCGTCTTCAGCATCATGCCTGCAGGTCTGACGCCGTTATGTTCTTTCTTTTACTTTGTTATTTGTGTTCTTAGCGGAGCTCTCTGACCATTATAGTTCCGAAACTTACCTAGTGTCCTTGTGTTTAAATCTGACAATGCGACTGGGCTAAAAAGCGGAGGTTAGCAGACTATCGCGTCACTCGTGGGCACTAAAAGAAAATGTTTACAAGTTAGGAACTGCGAGATGGTTTATGACCGCGGTGGCGCCTGGGAACAAATTAAGTGAAACAAATGCGTTAACAAAAACTTACTGACGTTATAGGTAAGCAGGTGGTGCTGTAAGTAGGTGATATGGAAGATGAAACGAGCACCACTTTTCGGCGCGTCTGAAGTTAATGATAACGATGATAATGAAAAGCAACAGTTTCTTTTTGCTGCTCCTAGCTATCGGTTCTATCTGCTAAACTCCGCGAAGTGGCCTCAAGCAATAGGTTTCAAAGCGGAGTTCCACAGCTACTATGATCAAAGAGCACCGGTTCTCAAGGTGTAAAACTGTCTTGAAGCCTCCCCTCAAATCACAGAATTCAGTCCATGAAGGTGACACACTTGACAATGCACGCAGCCAGTCACTGCATGCCTCAATTTGTAGCGCTAAATTTTGTAATCTTAGTAGCATGAGTCAACTATCATAGAAGCTTACCGAGCCTCCGCGCTGGCTCAGGGCGGCGGCTCAGTAAAGACACGGACACGGACACCGAAAGACACCGGTTCGATACCGGGTGCGATGGTCGCATTTTTATGCAGGTGAAATTGTAGAGGCCCGTGCACTGTGCGATGTCTGTCCTCCATAGCCTGAGTCGCTTTGGGACGTAACTTCTCCATAAACCATAAAACCAAGACATAGAACCTTACCGTACGAGCACATAGCTTGTCTAAAAAACAGAAACCAAATTTGAAATCATCAGAGCCGACTTTAAAAGAACAGTTTTTCCGTAACTTCTTTTTATGTGAGTGTGTCACTTTCAAGCGCCACTGTGACGATTGAAATATCTATATTGGCTGTCATGCTAGGACCACGCTGGTGCTCTACATAATTATGCAACTCGCGCAAGATAACTTTTGTCACTGTGGCTGGGCCACATCTCGAGCCCCATCACAAAAGTAAGGCCAGTGTTCTTCTACCCGTCACCTCAGCAGGAGCTTTGTGCAACGCTTAGCAATACAGCTGAGAGGTTGCATGAACCTTCCACCATTCATATTACATCTGTTTTTTTTTTTCTTTCGACGTGGTTTTTCTTTGCCAAGAGTGTGCAATCCGGGCATAATTTTTCGAACCCGTCGAGAAAGCAATGTCTTTCAGAACTCTTGCCACCATTTTTCGGCATGCATCTGAGTTGTTGGCCCCAGGAGGCCGCAATTAATCCTGAAGACCTATTGAACTGAATAGGAGCTTCGTCAATTATTTGTTTTATTCTCTTTTTTTTTCTTTGAAAAATTGGATGAGGGGTGGCACAAATTGGTCGCTAAAAAAAGAAAGAAAGCAGCAATGAAATTAGGTACATACGACGGCTAAGAAGTGCAATAAACACTTTACTTCCCACTGAGTAAAGTATTTAGAATCTTTGGTGTGAAAACTGTATACATAGATAGAACTTTCTGGAGCCACAAAGCTTATGTCTGGTTATCTTATGCTTAACCCGCACCTCGTACACGAAAGAAGGAGGAAATTGCTGTGATCGTAGGCAGCGTCAAAAGACTGCGAGATTCTAGTTTCTAGATTTTGTAACGTCTACAAAATATAGTGCAGCTAGTCTCTACGTGTCCAAAATCTTATAAAGAGGGAATGGGTGCTGTAAATTCGTCATAAAGCGAGAGCAGAGGCGCATAGCCTAAAATGTTTTGCAGCTGATCGAGACAATCAAAACTGCATTTTGCAGCGCTGTAAGTTAAATTATTGTATGAAAAAAAAAACTCATTTCTTTCTTTGTTCTCTGCGCTTGGCGGCAGCAAGACGTCACCTACTTTTTTGATATCCAATCATTAAAGCGAAATTCCTATAAATTAGCAATTTTGCTGAAGCTAATATTCTTTCAGATATCTCGCGCATATAACTGCAGCTTCCATTGAAATGATGTGACACATAGATGATACTTCCATCAACTTGCAATACTTTTTAAAGAGATTGTCTTGCTTGCGAAGTGTTTTACCAAACTATGTGTAACTTGCAACAAACATAGTTTGTATAAACTTGCCTCATTTGCATCTTCGTATCAATAAAGGCTAGTATTTTTTTTTTTCAGTTTGCCTCTCCGGATCCACTAAATAACTCCTCACAGCACACGATCAGACTAGCAAGTGCCGTCAGGCATGCCGTATACAAATAATCAACTCGGCTCAGGCGAGCCATATCTGGAAAACGAGACCGGGCCCTAAACGAAAACATGTTGAGCTCAGAAATGTAAAACATAACATTGACTGCTTGCAGTTCTGTTGTCTTGTTTAACGCAACATACGAATACAATCAGATCTGCGTTTATCTAGGCTTTGTTCTTGCAGGTGCGCAGTTAATTACAGGGATAAAAGCTGCTCTGGTCATGTAATCTTCAGTTTCGTCAGCGTTGAAGCTGGATTTTGCGCGCGAAAGTCGGGCATGCATACCAGCGCATTAATTAGCTCAGCTTTGAAGAGCGGAATAAATGGCGGCACGAACCGGTCGTTGATAACAAATCAAGCACGCGTCACCTTCGCCTCATGCTTTCAGTAGCTTCCTTCATTTCGGTATTGACTAACAACTTAGTGCAATGCTCCTGCAGTTTCAAACAAAAATCTGGCTTTTCATTGCTTTTTTTTATTTTTTGCTTACGCGCCACGTGAAACTTCCGCAAAACAGTAATCCGCCGAAGTAAACTTGTTTGCGCATCTTCGAGTCCAGGCCAGACTGTAACAAAAGCTTTTTTTTATGAAAGCAAGTCAAAAAGTTATAATTGCTGCACCAGTCACAGAATTAAACTTTGTACGAACGTGCTGCACGCAGCTCTGAGCGTTAGGTTTAGCCATACAGTGTTTTAACGGCCAGTTTCTCACCTTTCCGTCTTGTCGCAGTCTCCATGTAGCGCTTTATCATAGTTGAACCTTTCACAATCAGCAGCAGATTTATTTTCGGACAGACATATCGAACAGACTAGGACCCCCGGTAAAATATTTGCTCAATATCGCTGCGATTTCTCATCGCTACAGATTTTTCTGTTTCTGTCTTACTAAAAAAAAAAAAGCTAGCATAAGCGTCTGGCTCTCAAGATCCTGCATACTTTGGCTTATTACAATCGAGAATGAAATCAATAGTCAAATAAAATATTAAAGTGGTATCAAACTCTACCAGACTATGTTCCTAAATCACTTCTTTTTCTCATATAAGTAATCGAAAAGAACATGAGGTCATAAAATGCCGCGCTACCGTCCTTTCTTTAGAATATAGATAGCCTTGAAAATCCAGCTAAAACGTCTTTCATATTTTAAATGAATCTCTGATATTACCTTCGGAAAAGTAGACAACTGGCGACGCTTGTTTCTGGGTTCTAAAATCTACATTGAATAGAGGAAGAAAGATTAGGAAAGCTGAGCTTTGAGCTAATGCTGAATAGCTTCTGCTTCGTGTAACCCTTTGGGGACTTGAGGAACGCCCCATCTCACACATATGATATTATAGATAGATTCTCAAAAAACGTCCGCGGGGTTCTTCAGTGTTGCTGAATTTACCGTTTCGAAACTCGCTAGAGTTCAAAAGAAACTGTCGCGGCTGTTTCGTACCCGCCAAGACATAAACAGAGCAGGTAAAACGCCTCTTAGTTTAATTCACTCTCATTCTCGTATGAAGGCAGATAATCTTGAAGAATTCGAGCGCTTTATTGCTGCCTGGTTACGTTCAGGCTACATTCTGTAGCACTGACATCGGAACAATTATTTGTGACGTTGCTGATATTTTCGCGTTCGTTTTTGTAACTGGAATTCTTGCTGGTCTCTTTAGTAGAACTGTTCAAAACGACTTAAAGTGAACATTTCAAATTGGCAAACTAAAAAAGGCTGTACGCAGTCATCCCCGGGAACGAAAACATTCAAGGTAATGTGCTATTTTTGTTAAGAAACCAATTTCTGAACTGCCTAAGAAGCGCTCTCGCCAATTTAATACGAAATTCATTTACACAAGTCGGTACGAAAGTGCATTCTCACGAAGTCATTTCCATTTTGAGTCGTACACCGTACGAGGACTTACGTACAACTGCACTGCAACTCTTAATTATTCTCCAACCTTAGGGTCGGAGAGAAAAAGAGAATTCTCGTTTCGTTCAAACTGAAAACTTGTTCATGACAAGACGCCGAGTCTTGCCACAAAACTTCTGCTGATCGCAATACCTAACGAGAGCACGTATTAGAAAAACTCAGTCCTTGGCATTACCAAACAAAAACTCAAAGTCACTGTGCCTTCTGGGAATGTAGCGCAAGAGAAGCAGCCGGAGCTTTCAGCTTAAATTGTCCAAACCTCGATGTGGCGTCGCGGGTGTGCGCTCCGAGCTTTCCTGATTTGCATTTTCGCCTCGCCTACGGCTTAAGAAAACCCGCTCAAAAAGTGAGCGATGGAGAAGCGTCTCATTAAAGAGCGCGGTAATTAATCCCAAGATTCCATGCTTCCAAGGTCTCGCCCCGTTTTTGTAAAAGTGCTCCAACTCAAAAGCTCGTGCTCGTAGAGCCGAGTTTTGCGCGCGCCATCTCACGACCGCTTAAACCGTGGCCCTAATGACCATTTGAAGTTTCTAACCGCTTCAGAGGTGAACAGGGCGTGACGAGCGGGTGGTGGCCACAGGTCTGTGCTTCAGAATACTCAATTACGACTTTTGAACCCTTTCGCTAATAGCCATGCGGGTCTAGCAGGAGCTTTTAGCGACGACGTAAACACGTAATGCTTTTACATTTGAGTAAAGTTTGTGCAAGTCTCCAGTTTTTTGTCTTTAACGAGCGTTTCTGCGCCCACGCCAGGGAAGGCAAATGTCATTAGAGCATGCGGGCTAGTAAAAATTAGTTCGTAAGTTTGGTACTCGTCCCCTAATAACTAAGGTTATAAAACAAGAAGCTAATGCAACTAGACTGGTCAGATGCCTCGCATTCGGTGATTTTTGATCGTGGATCTTGGTCGCCAATAAAAGAAGTGTAATCCTCATGATGTTGCCTGGATTGTTAATGTGGATAAGGATAGAACTTTGTCTCATTTACAGTGTGCCAACAGCAGTACCAACTGCTAAGAACTATGACTGCTTTTCCTGCCTGCCTGTCTTAATACAAAAGTGGTGAAGACTAAGAATAGTAATATTGCTTAGTCTAAAACTAGGTGTTAATGTATCGCATCCATAAGTTTACCACAGCTCTCCATGCAAGGGCATTTTATTCATGTAGACCATAGCAACATACATGGCGGTTGACGGCTACCACATTTATTTTTAATTTTCTTGTTTTGTTGCTGCTTTCACGTTATCGGGGCAACCACTTCAGGCGGCAAATACATTTTAGCAATTCTTATTCGGTTGAACCTTTCCATTTTCTGTAGGTTTTATTAGCTGTGAAGTAACGTGTATGCCTATTCATCTGTGAAAAGTTATTTTTATTATCAGGCAAATTTTGCTTCCAATATAACAGCATTAAAAAGGAAGGATGCTCGTAGTGATGAGTCTCCAATTAGGCGGTAATGTATCACATGCATAAGATTACCACAAGCTCTTCATGCAAGGATATTTTAATACCTACCTCAAGCTGATACATTTATTCGCGAACGAAATTTATTCGCCACGCTCACGTAAACGGACTTTATTTACACATAAAGTTTCACTCTAGTATAACAGTAGCTTGTGAAGTCGTCCCTAGAATGAGCCCGAAATGTTCGAAAGTTCGATCACGCAACTAGTGGGAGTCAAAACCGCATGGGTACGTTCCTGTGAAAGCTGCTCAGAATAACTGTTATAACATTGACCGGTTCTTGTTACGTCCCAAAATGTAGTTCACCCTAGTGCCTTCCCAAGCCAAATCTACTAAGGCGTCAAGATCTGATTAGATCTTATTCTGTTGCTTTACCATGCTCGATTAAACGCCACAAACTGTTAAAACCGTTAACTATTTCTCTTCCATAGCAACGAAAAAGCGGAAATCACGAGAACTGGTACTGTCTTTGCGAAAGTATACCCAAGCAGCCAGGTAGGCTTCCTAGGCTTTTTAGCAAAGCACTTATTGAACGAAATGTGTGTAAAGTAAGGAGAACCCGTCTTCCCATTTCGAGACCTTTAGGTCTTTAGGGGGCGGTAAAGGCCCCACTATATTGTCGAAAAACAAATCCTGCAGCCTGGGTTCTTCTAGCAGAGACGGGACATAGACCGGCACGGTTCTGATCACTCATCGGAGTGTCTCTTTCTAAATTTCATAGCACTAAGAAGGCTTACGCAACGCAGCAACTGCCTCCCCGCACACACAGTGACGCTTTTGTGAACGCCCTAGGGCCCCCGAACCCGCCTGTGAACTGCAGCATTCCGTCGGTAACGCCCACCAGTCTCGGCGTGCGCTGCGAGAGGGCGCTGCAGCCGTGGCCGTTGCCCGTGCACTTTCGGGCGGACGTGTTTGTCGGGAGCCGGCTGCGGGAGCGCATCGTTGCCGACGACCCCATCTTCGAAGTGACGGGACTCGAGCCAGGCTCCAGCATCGGCGTCTATGTCTACGCGCTGAACGAGAAGGGGATCAGCACTGCCGTGCCGCTCGCCCTCTCCACGCTAGTGTCGGCCAGGACCGAGCTCGTAGGCAGGGACCAGTTTTGCTTTGTTTTTCATATTCTGTTTGTTTATATTGCTTTCCTTTAACGTTGCGTTGTTTCGTTTTGCGTTGGTCTTTCACTGATCCCGCTCTTAACCTCTCCACATTTTGCTTCCCCTTTACCCTTACTCCGCGATATTTGGTTTGCATGCCTCCTTCAATCCCTCTCACCTTTTCCTCTTGTTTTCGCAAGCGCAGAGTAGCTGAGTAGAGAAGCTCCGTACAGGCGCATGTTTTGTTTTGTTTTTTCTATGAGAATAAATTTTAGCTTTCTGTAATTATTTTGTTCTTGTTTTTTTAGCACGTCGTTGTTTAATCTTTATTCTGCATTTTTATATCTCAGAAAAAAATAGCAGGAACTTCACAGTAAGCATCACGTATGAACGCACGAAAAAAACCCATATCATGACCCCATATTTATCACCGACGCAGGCTAACTCAATTAGCCATGTTTTATATTTACACTTATGCCCATGTTAACCAAAGACATATGCAGGCGCAGACATGCATCGGATACAATTCGTCAAATTTTGCCGCGTAGTAAAAAGTGAAGCTAGCGTCAGCTAGCAAGCTGAAGCGTGACTGTAAAAAACGACGTACCTCTATAACTAAAGCAATAGACTCGAGATTATAAATTCCTCTGAACTCGGAAACTAAACGGCAAGACTGTGGTCGTCTTGCGCTTTGCTAGGAGCCCGAATAAAGAATGACGATGTGCTTTCACATTTTAATTGCTTCTGCAGCGTCCGTCACCCTTTGGACTCGAATGCATAATTTGCGAATGCTTTTTTCTTTGTAGCATGAAAGTTGTGCTTGTCTTGGGGAATCTTGTACTAACCTGCTTGTTCTTAATTCAACAGGTAGAGTTGCATGGCATCCATAAATCCTAAGCGTCAACGTCTTCCGCATTTTAAGTCAACTAATGCAGCTGTCAAACTGACTAAACAAAACCAGGGCCTGTTTAGTTTTAGTGACATGCACTTTGCATGTTACACATTTTCAGGGGGGGGGGGGGGGGGGGGGGGGCTCATATGGTATTGTAGAGATCGAGCAAATTTTGTAAAGTTACGCCGAGTTGAGCTCGATTCTTTTATGAAAAGTAACCAACCTGCATTTCTTGCAATTACCTTCGAGAATTCCAGCCATCAGTAAATGGTAATATGATGGGAGGCAATCAGCTTCCTCCCAAAATTAAATCAATCCCCCCAAACTTTTTACAGTGTTGCTCAATTGGTGGCTATTTTTTTGTTATGTGTTAGTGTGCATACTGGGCCGAACAGGTTTAGCTTACGATGCCTCTTACCTGTGAACTTTGCTGTCATGCTTTCATTCAACAATTAGGGCTACTTCCGGGAGAGGCGGCGATAGTGTCGGCTTCCAGCCCCCTGCTGGGTATCCTGCTCGGCGTTGTCGCTTTGCTCGTCCTAATTGCCATTGTCATCATTGTCATCATGAAGGTCAAAACGGGCAAAAGGAAGGCAGGTAAGTTGTTTAGATAAAGTACTCCCCGCAGTGATGCCAGAAGCTCAAATTTGTTTGCTGTCACAATCTTCCCTGCGTGCGGACAATACAAAAAAATAGGAAGAAAGAAAAAAAGATGCCCAGGTTCAGCTTGGTTAAGCCAAGAATGCGTTGCATATTGCGCGGTCTTTTTTTTTTTTTTTTGAGGGCGAGATATTGCTTGGCGGCACTCGATTTTCTCGGCAAGACGTCACGCGCCGGCGCAGCGCCCCTAGCGGGAGGAGCGGGAGTCAGGTGGTGGCTGCGGCCGCGCGCGACCGCGCGAGTTGGGGCCCAGCTTTTCCTCCGGCTGTCATGACGTCACGTCACGTGGTTGCGCTCAAGGTCAATGGTGGCTGCCCGGCCGCGCCCAAGGGCTGAACTGAGTGATTGCAATATGTAACTGTCGTGTCCGGTCGCTGTGTTGAATGCAGCGAAGACGCACACGGTACTTTAAGACTTCGTTTATTTAAAGCTGAAGAGGGTGCGACCAGCGTCGACCGAGGCAGGAGCCGAACTGGCCGCCCGAAGAAAGGAGGGAGTGGAGAAGCGTCCACGGGAGGGAGTGGCTTCCCAGAACAGGAGGAGGGTGCGGGGGCGCACCGTGGGGGGGCATCTGGTGACAGCGTGCGACGAGGGGCAAGTGTCGTTAGGAGGAGGATTGAGTGGTCGTTAGGAGGGGAATGCGAGTGGTCGTTAGGAGGGGGCGCACACACACAAAAGCAATAAGGGGACACAACACTTCCTTCCCCCTTAGAAAGTTGCCTGGTATCGTGCAGGGGGTCGGCGCTCACGCGTGGAGGCGCGCTGGCTTTGTGCGCTCGGGGGAGAAACACTTGTAGGCTGGCTGTTGTTCGCTGTGTCTCCTAGGTCTGTCCTGGGCGAAGTCTCTTCTTCCGGGAAGAGGTGCCAGGCTATGTGGGAAAATGGTGCACGTGTTCTCTCCGCTGGCGGACAGCTCTCAGACGGCGTCGTAAATCTACGCAGCTGGTTGAGATGTCGGCGTGCTACTGTGCCATGTATGTTGACGAGCCAAGAGCGCAGGCCTATGCGTCTGACAACTGTAGCTTCCTCCCAGCGTGGCTTTTTCAGAAACTGTCGGGCGAGGACGCGCTGCCCCTCATTAAGCGTGCCGCAGCGCGGAATTGCTTTTTCTTCCCGGAACGTCTCTGCCTTTGGCTCGGGGAGGATGGCTGTGAGCTGGGTTCGCATTTCACGCTCGAACATCATTTTCGAGGGGGTCTCGCCTGTTGTGCTCTGAACCGTCGTGTGCTGCTTGAAGAGAAAGCGCGCAAGGCGGCGCTGCAGCGAGCCTGTCTGATCTCTTTCAAGGGCGCGTTTTAGCTCGGCTACGTAGCGCTCGGCTTGTCCGTTTGTCGCTGGGTGGTAGGGGGCCGATGTAACTGATGAGATCCCGTTGTCGCGATAAAACTTGAGGATCTCCGCAGACACAAACGGTGTTCCGTTGTCCGACACTACCTTGCGCGGCAGGCCGAACGTTGCAAATAGTGATCGGAGGTTGTCAATGACTGCTGCCGAAGTCGTCTGTCCCATTTGCCTTATCTCAAGCCACTTTGTGTAGGCATCTACGACCACAAGGAAAGTGCAGCCCTCAATTGGTCCTGCAAAATCAATGTGCAGTGTGTGCCATGGTGTGTCTGGCTTTTCCCATTCTGGGACAGGAGCTTTCGGCGGGGCGCTCCGGCTGCTCTGGCAAGGCTTGCATTCTCGCACCACTGTTTCGATGTCGTTGTCAATGCCAGGCCACCACATGTAGCTTCTGGCACACTTTTTCATTGCAACGATGCCCCGATGTCCGGCGTGGATGAGAGACATAGCTTGTGCGCGTAGTTCTCTCGGCATCACAACTCGGGACCCAAATATGATGCAGCCGCGATGGGTGCTCAACTCTGTAGCTCGCCTGCGGTAAGCGTCGAAGTTGTCCCCTTTGAGTTTATGCACGTTGCCTTGTTGAACAGCTGTGTAAACTAGCCGGAGAGCTGCGCACTTCTGCGTAGATGCTGCAACTGTGCCTGCTGTAAGCGGAGGTTCTGGCAGTGCTTCGAACATCAGAACGTCTCCTGGTGGAAGTGGTTCGTCAACAGTTGCGTCTAGTGGCAGACGGCTTAGCGCATCGGCGTTTTGATGTTTACCAACCATGTTCTGGCTCGGCGTCTGGTGTATGCCGCATATCATCACGCCTAGTGGAGAAAACCAGTTTCTCCCTAGAAGGCTTGATCCTGTGCCCTTCACAACAAGCAGAGGTAGCGTATGGGTCTGGCCGTTGTAGTAAACCTGCACGTTGGCAGAGCCCAATAGTGGCAGATTCTGTCCTGACCACGTTCGCAGGTGCGTGTCGTCTTGTTGCAGGGCGGGTGCGTCAGATGGCCATGAAGTTCGGAACGTGTCCTCACTGATCAGAGTACAGGCTGCGCCGGAGTCCACCTCGAACTTAATCAGCTGGTGATGTACGCTTACTTCTGTAAAAATCTTCGGTCGCGTGCCGAGATTCATGGTGTTCAGGTCGTACAACACAGATGGTGTTGCTGATGTTGTTCCATGGAGATCAGATAGCGGCGTATTCTCTGAGGCGTTGACGCTGTGATTAGGCTGGGAAGGTGACTTTATCTTGGCAAGTCTCCGTTTCGTAATGCATGCTCTTTCGATATGCCCTCGCTTGTGGCAAAAATTACACGTGGCTGACTGGAATCGACATCCCTGGGTGTTGTGTTGGTCGTCACACCGCCAGCAGCGTTGTGCCTTTTTGACCGATTTTACAACAACAGAAGGCTTGCGCACCTGGTTGCTTGTCTGGTGTACCGGCTCGGTGTTCCGGCGAATCCCTCTCTGCTGGTGACCGGCGCTCTCCGCTCGAACGGCGATGTCGTAAGCTTTGCTGAATGTGAGGTCCTTCTCAGCGAACAGGCGCTGCTGCAGTGACTCGTCACTCAGTCCGCACACAAATCTGTCGCGTAACATCACGTCCAAGGGAAGCATGGTGGTGTTAGCAGAAGAAGCTGCGTCTCCCTCCTGCCCGGTAGCTGTTGTCGACAGCGTTCCAAAATTGCAGTCGGCAGCGAGCTTCTTGAGCGCGGCTACGTAGGCGCTCACAGTTTCTCCTCCCAGTTGATCTCGTCGTTGGAAGCGAGCCCGGCTGTAGACCTCGGATGGCCTTGGGTCGTAGTGCTTTTGCAGCGCTTTTACGATGTCGTCGTAAGACACTGCCGCTGGTGTGCTTGGCTGAATAAGGGCGCAGACAGTATCGTAGGTCTGCTCCCCGCACAGCGTCAGCAGGTTGGCCCTCTTCAAGGCTGGGTCTGTGATGTTGTTAGCTTCAAAGTAGAACTGAAGGCGTCCAACCCACGATGACCACGATGAGCCGTTGAACTCTGGTATCTGATTGGGAAACCCTCGCGTAGCCATGGCTTGTCAATAGCGTTGCGTAGCGCGGGTCGAATCCACTTTCTCGTCGCCACTGTCGTGTCCGGTCGCTGTGTTGAATGCAGCGAAAGACGCACACGGTACTTTAAGACTTCGTTTATTTAAAGCCGATGAGGGTGCGACCAGCGTCGACCGAGGCAGGAGCCGAACTGGCCGCCCGAAGAAAGGAGGGAGTGGAGAAGCGTCCACGGGAGGGAGTGGCTTCCCAGAACAGGAGGAGGGTGCGGGGGCGCACCGTGGGGGGGCATCTGGTGACAGCGTGCGACGAGGGGCAAGTGTCGTTAGGAGGAGGATTGAGTGGTCGTTAGGAGGGGAATGCGAGTGGTCGTTAGGAGGGGGCGCACACACACAAAAGCAATAAGGGGACACAACAGTAACGCATAAAAAAAGTGCTCTTTTGAAAGTAAGAAACAGCGCTAGTGATAACTATGCGAACGAAATGTATGCTTCCCAATTTTTGGGCCGCGTATAAGCGATGTTGTCAACCCTGATGCACCTCTTACTTCGTTATTGTCCATATGTAGGGTTTACAAATAATAGTTTTGCTTTTTGTGCCGGTCTACATTTCATGCTGATGCTTACTTAACTGATTCCTCCGGCAACGCAAGTCCCAATAATTCAGCTAAGGCCAATCAATCACTCTGAAAAATAAGTACCTATTTCCACACATACGCCATCGCAGATTACAAATGCCAGCCACCCTTTCCTACACTTCTAATCTAAAAAATTGTCCATCGCTTATTCAAATTTATTCAAAGAGCCAGATTATCCTTTTCTTGTGAAAGTACCTGAAGTGACTTGAATAATCCCCAGTACGACTTCATTTTCAAAAGTTGCGTCACCTTTCTCTTTGTCCATGTAGCTGCCAAAAGAAGAAAAGAAGATGACAAGTAAGTTTCGTTTAATTCATACTGAATATTAATTCGCTTAATGACAGCTCCAGTGTTAATTCTGTTCTGCCTTTTTCCCATCAAATCCGTCCCACTTTGCCGTATTTTTCATTGTTACGTATTATTCGTTCATTTCTCTTTCTCGTGAGTTTAAAATTTCTGCGCATTTATATGATTACGCGGATTTTTCATGAACAAAAACAACCGCGAAATGAGGGAGACAAAACAGAGTTCTCGTAGGATTAGTGCCCGTGATTTTTCAAATGTTCTGAACGAAACTCAAACTGGTCACCAAGTATTCTTCGTGCTCATTTTTATATTCTTACTCAAGCATACTGGAAACCTCTTATGGATTTCTTTGTTGATGATGTATTTAGGAAGTCTGACTTGAACATATAGTTATTTGGCCATGCATCGACTATGGATTAACATAAGCGGCTTTAGCTTTTAATGTGCGGGCGAGAGAAGTTTTCATTGTCTTAATGCTGGAAATAAAACAGCTTTTCTTGTTAAAAACTGGAAATTTGCTTACAAAAAGATAACAGAATGTACATAAATTTTAGAGTTTGCATATGTCAGTTCAAAATGCTAAGCAGGCGTGAAAGCAGTTATGTTCTTGCATGGGAAAGAGCTCGTGGTTTTATCTCATTTTGAAAGATCATGTAAGAGGGTTGGCTTGGTCGAACGCCGGTTTTATATATTACAAAAGTTCAATTCCTCTCGGAGGCCATCGGCGGTTTACCTTGAATGGAGCTTTTAGTATGTCAAGAATTAAAGTACGGTATGACAACTACGAGAAAATTTTTTTCATCTCTTCCAGCAACTGCGGACAAAAATTAGAAAATTAATACTTAAGAAAACTTCCCATCTAAGCGTGGCAATATGTGTAGCTGTGCAGCCTCAAGGGATATGTTGAGGGATTAACTGTGGACTTTACCAATTAAACTTGCAGACTTCTTTTAGTCCGCTTCAGGCACTCTAGCAGTGTACTGTATATAATTTGATGTGATAATTTGAATAAATGCATTCAGTTGCTAGTCACCACTCGCGTGTCTCTGTCTCATCGCTTCTGTCTCGTTTTTTTAGCGCTCTGCTCCTTCATAACTTCATTGCCTATCTTTACGAGTGAGCAGTTTAAAACCTCAATTTTTTAATTTCCCGGACACGGAAGAAAAATGTTTAGGCTCTAAGTTAATTTTCGGCTCATCTCATTGTTGCTATGAATTCTTCTTTTGTATCCAGTTGACGTCCTAAGGAAACGTCAGACAGTTCCTGATAAAAAGACCTTTTGTGGCTGCCATATGTTTGCATACGGACACTCACTTTGAAACCTCCTTTTCCTTGTGATGTCACAACGAGGCACTCGCTCTGTAGGCAGGTTAATTAAATATAGACAACCTACATGCAGAGGTACTATCGCGATGGAATGAAACGCGAACAATGCGGCGCCTACGCGCTGCGCTGTTCTAACTTGTTTACATCACGCTTTCACCTGTTTGGTAAGAAAAAGACTTTAGAGTCTTTCTGGAATATACCAAAGACTAGCCTAGCGTCTTTTTGCTAACACTTAAGTAAAAACGTGATGAAAAGAAATACGGACAGCGGAGCGCCTCGGCTCCGCTCTGTTTGTATTTCTTTGCATCGCCCATGTACATCTCTTGTCGATAGCAAGATTCAACAAGAGGCTTCAATTTTTATTCTTCGAGTAGCTGCTTGGGAAATCTTATTAAACGCGGAAACAAGAAAATAGCATGATAGAACGATACAGCTACAGCAAACGTAGTTACGAGACGCTGCAGAGTTTAATGTTTATTTTCATTCCTCTTTCCTGGGCTATTGCGCTCTTCTCTGCTGAATAACCAGAAATGTTTGAAGTTTGATGCAGCAGGCGCAAGACAATATTGTTTTCAGTTTTCCCGAGATTGAATCTGTTCTCGCTGATGAATACATTGCATTCTATTCTTATTCCAGAT
Source organism: Amblyomma mixtum (assembly GCF_055824585.1). Lineage (NCBI taxonomy): Eukaryota > Metazoa > Arthropoda > Arachnida > Ixodida > Ixodidae > Amblyomma > Amblyomma mixtum. The sequence goes on along the minus strand of NC_143017.1, from coordinate 130,980,467 downwards.
CGCACACACCTCTAAAGAAGGAGATTGTGGACATCACAGAAGTTGAAGACAAATGCCCGGATATTATCCCACCTAGAAACCTTGGCATCGGTTAGTTTTATTTTGAAGCGCCGCGCCACGTAACTCCACTACCGCTGTCACCTTTTGCACGCATACTAGCTTTGGTGTCTAAAAAATGCTGGTTTTCATTGCGCCGAAGCGCTTCCATTGTTGAAGTACAAAGAAGTACAGAAATACAGCACGGAAACAGCCAAATGGTAGGGACTTCCTTCGCAAGCATTCTTTGACTAACATCAAAAACACTTCAGCATAACACCAAGGGCATAGATACCACTTGAAAAACCACGATACATCATTGCACGTTGAAATTAATTACGTGGTCTGTTAGAGCACAGCGATATGCTTACACTTTTGTTGCGAAAGCAACACTACGCGAGTCGCCGAGCCATTTCGCGGAGCTGACGAAAGGCTATTCTGCGCATGCGCGAGGAGCAGTGACGTCACACGGCGCACAGCTGGCGCGCCGCCGCCGTCACGCTCGCCAGTTGAGCATGCGCAGTAGCGGCGCATAGCTAGCGTGCCGGGGTCGCGCGCTCTCCATCGCCTCTCTCTCTCTCTCCTCGTTGCTTTCGCAATCCTCCGGGTTTAACCAGAGCTAAACCATTGCAAATTTCTTCATACAACTTCATGGACTGAAAAAGGGAACTCGGAAACTGTGAGGGATATTATCATCACGGGTCTATGTCATTCAATAGAAATTACAGCTTTGCAAGAAATACGTTAAATTACAATAGGGCGCAATGAACATCAAAGCGCCTCTATAGTGATATTTTAAATTCATCCTCGGTGGGGTCAATCAGCACAAGGTTCGGTTCGTTTTCAACCGAGAATTTATGCGATGAGAAGCACGTGAATGAAGGAAACTTCTGAAGGCGCAAGGTTGAACGTCAAAAAGTAAGAGCTGCGCCTGACGCCGAATGTGTCAAGTGTGTCAGCAGACTGATTTTTCTCCGTGTAACAAGGGTAAAAAACACACAGCACGCGCTTTCGCAAATGTTGAAAAAAAAGAAAGAAAGGGTTGTTATTGCGCCACATGCGACGCACTTTATATCCAATTATTGGTTCGCTTGCAGCCTAGGTACCATTTTCACTGCTGCCGCAAGAATGTAAAGCACGCAGATAGTTAGAACCCTATTTGTGTCCATACAAAGTCTTTATTGATTATTTGAGTTCCTTCAGGGCATATAACGTTCTTTTGTGAAAATATGTAGAAGCCTTTCTTCTTACGCCACACCTTCATCCCACAGTCCTTTTCGTGCAGTTGCTGAGAGCGCTTGGCGTTTGCACTCATCTAGAAGAGCATTGTGCGATCGACATTTGGAACGTTGGTAGCTGGCTATTCTAATAAAAAGCAATCTTATTAAAATTTTTCGAGAATCGGAATTCGAAATATATCGTTCTTTCACTTCATGGAAAGTCGCTACAAACGCGCAGTAAAACAAATTTAGGTGTTTCTTTCTGTAAAACATGCTATGTCACGCAAGCATCCTTTGTGCAAGAAAGCCGACCTTTTATATCAAACTGGAAACAATATTTTTCTTCTCATTTTATTTCTCCACTTATACCATCCCTTATTTTTTAGACTCGCATATCGGAGGTATGCCCTGTTGACAAAGGTATAACTCTGGGAAATGTTGAAAGAATTATATTCTATTTTGCTGCTTTTAGCTTGTTTAGAGGGGAGAAGAATCACTTTTGTGCAAAAGAAGGAAAATTATTTGCCTTTAAATTTCTCTTCTGTCAATATGGCATTAGAGTAAATATTTATAATTCCCCTTGTATTCATTACTATAAGAAAATATAGCGCACTGAATGCAAACCATTGAGTGTATAGGTGGCTTAAATTATGCGCATAATAAAACTGCGTTGCACCGTGAGAAACGACAATGCCGGGAGAAAATTATGCATACAAGCAATTTTGGTTTCATTCGCCGTCTGACGAGCGCGCATTCAGTCTTATTAGCACAAGCCAGCGTGCTGGAGCGCACACGGGAATAAGACAATTAGCACTTTTTTTCAGCAGACATATTGTTACGCCGTGCAGCATCGTATCAATAGTGTTTCTACCTTCTAAGGGCTAAGACGATCTATCCCTTTAATCTACTGTGTGTAAAATAACTCAATCGCAATTCAGTTTCAGGTTCTGATTATTCGGATATTGAAATGAAGTACGTTGAGACGCATATCACTGATCGAATTCCGTCTTACGAAAATGGGGCTGAGAAGAAGTACCCGGAAAGCTTCACGCCCACATTATCGACGAACTGCTACATGCCAAAACAGGTACGTTGCCTACGGATTATAGGTTCTTTAATGACCCTTTACTATGTATTCCTCGTTGTAACTTAAAACTTCCAATCAGAAAATAATAAGCAAACAATATTTGGAAGGCAGTCAAAAACTGCGTGTATAAATTTAGGGTTCGGCGTTGTCAAACGCCTTATGCAGGCAGTTGTTATCAGTACTTTGAATCTGCTGCACTGAGCTCCTAATTTATATTTCTCTCCTTCCTATGCTTATCTTAAAGTATTCTTGTAGCCTTGTTGCTTTTTATTTTTATTTTAAAGGTAGCAGCAAGCATCGCAGCAAAAACAGGAATGCTTGCTCCAAATAGCCGCCTATTTAACCCGCTGTTAGATAATTTGAACAAGTTTCTTAAGACATTCGGTGTTCAGCACATATTAGGCAAAACAAGCAAACGCAAAACTACAAAAAAATTTAATGTGGAGCATACATTCACCATCAAGTGTGTTTTCAGAAACGTGCAGAAATAAGCACCCGTTCTGCACTCACTCCCGCATGACTCGCTCTTGTCATTCTTTCTGTCATCTATATTCTCTTCCTGCTCTCTCCGTCTGCACATATACGAGCCTGCTTTTTCTTTTCTTTTCTTCCCTCTTCTACTTTCCCGGCCACCACTCGGCCTCTTCCCTCGTGCCTCGCTGCCCGTGGTCAGCGCGCCGACGACCTCACGTACGCTGAGCTGAGCCTGCCGCCCAGCACGCAGTCAACCTTCAGCCGCTCTCTGTCGCGCTCGGGCTGCCGTGCCGTGGTGGGCTCGCCACCGCCGCCCTTGGCAGGCCCGCACGAGCCGCCCACGGAGTACGCCGACATCGACTTCGCGGCCACCCGAGCGCACGGTATGCCTTCCCCGATCGCGCCGCCATCCCCGAGTCGCGGCAACCGCGGCGGCACCATCGGCTGGGTGCCGCCGCGGTCCTCATTTGACAGCTGGCCCAAGTACACGGTCGAAAGGCCCAGGTCACCCGTGAGTCACCGCCGAATCTCAGTCTGCAAGCAGCCCGGCTATCTTGCCACCTCGCACCCATTGCCGTCACTACCACGGTCGTCACCCGCCTCACTGTGGCATCGTTCTCTGCTTACTGGCCGAAGCACTGCCGGCTCTGTAACGCTTACCTGATCACCTCTACCTCTCTGCTTGTTCCGGCTGCGGGACTCACTCTGCACCGCCACTACTGCAATGCTGCTTGCCTTTCTTTGTTGTATCTGTCTTTACTCACATGTGTCCTTTCAAATCGTTGCTTCTAAGTGTTACCTAAGCCTTTCTGAGTGCCTCTCTTTGTCTCTTTTTATCTCTGCTCTGCACTAACCAGCACTGTTTGATTTGTGGTTGAACGCCCCGGTAGTGACGCGAATCACCCGATTTTGTTTGGCGTTTAACAGCGACTAAACCGTACCCCAATCTTGATTTCTTTGTAACAATGTCGGATGCTCTTGGGGTAATATTAAAGCAAATTTTTTCTGAGTGATCAGCTTCCATGCAAATAATTTAGAAGCAATGGTATAATTAATGTAGTATTGTGTGCATGCTTTGTTTTTAGCGCAAGAATAACTCTTCTCTCTTTTAAACGTTACCTTTAATGCCGAAGCCTCAAAGTATATGCAAGTCTGGTTACGCATACAGTAACGTAGAATAAAAGTGCCTTGATTAAAGCTTTGGAAAGGGGAGGGGGGTGGGGAGGCAGAATAATTGGGTCATAGAAAGGTAAAGGAAATACTCTATACTGCCATTAGAAGACTTTAAAACAGGCGTTACGATTCTACATTGCATCGAGGGAGCCATGCGTCAGGGCTTTAGTTACATTTTTCGACATAACCCGTTAGGCAACGCAATCGCAAAAAAATTCATTCTGCGCTGGTCAATAACACTTCCACTCTACGGAGGCACGCCCAAAATTTATACCGGTAGACAATGATTAGAGCAGCACGGCAACCTTATCTTTTCGAAAGGAAAAATTTGAAGGAGAATAGCTCACCCGAAGACCTAGTCTGCACAACAACATTCTTTGTGACCCATGTTTCCTGATCTCTAATCTGTCTGAAAGGAAGGGAAAGGCGGGTAAAGCAAGAACATGCGCAATCACTGATTGCGACGCATTTACTCAACAAGAAACGCAACAAGCTTAAAAGCGCCGCACAAGAAGGGAGTTGAAGCCGGTAAGACAAGGGCCCGTCGACCCAACGATGAGGTCGCGCGAGACACCTAAGAGATGTGCTTATAACGGTAATTGCTGGCCGCCTGGCGAGAAGACGAGCCGTACAAAAGGAGCGCTAAACAAGAGGGCGGACGGGGGAATTCTCGCCGCGTCCCTTCTCTCACTTTACGCTTCTCTCTCCTTTCTTACTCACTCACCCTTGCCACTACAAGTCTTCCGGAACGCTTGGAAGCAATCACGGCAGGATTCCTTCTTTCTTCTTCTCACCGCCACTTCGCTCTCGCGCGCAGGCGGCGCAGGAAGCTTTTTTCTTCGTTGTCCTCTTTCAACGTCGGCGCCGTCGTTGGCGCAGCCAGCAGCCGTGTTTCTCCCTGGGAGCTTTTTCCTCACTTCCCCATTCTTGTCCGGTGGTGCTAGGCCTATGGCATCGACGCTGCCTCCTTCTTCGGAACAGTTGGGCCGGGAGTGGTATTATTTCTGGCGCATTTATCGCTCTCTCTCTCTTTTTTTTCGCCTCGATTGTTCTCGCTTTCCTTCTGTTTTGCTTTTCTTTCATTGAGTTCTCCGACACCCGTTTTGGCCGATTCTGGGGGAAGAAAACTGACGGAACATCGCTTGCCCGTTCCAAAGCGCACCGTTGAGGGCATTATCGTCGCCGCCGCTGCCGCTAGCGCTTCGATTCTCACGACATAGCACGCATGCGCAAACGCTCTGCTTCCATTGTCGATTTCCAAGAGTTTCAGTATAACGGTCTGCTGCCGTCTTCTTTTAATCCTTCTTTTATTTTCAATCCTTGACGGAGACGCCGACGCCTTCCCCAGACAGATCCGCGAAAGCCGAACCTCCCACGCAACGCGTCGCAGATGTAAGCGCTCCCGCTGGCTAGGCGCGTTCTCGTGGTGCGAACAACACAAATAATTGGAAGACGGACCGCGGTATCGTCGTAAACGAATATTGATCGCTGCGCGGAATTTCTAACGCCCACAACAGAGGGGGAAGTTTTGGCAGCCAGTAATCCGATTCTGTAAGAACTGAGAAAGGAAACTGTTTTTTTCTCGCGAAATTGTCGGAAAATTGAATCGCCGCGTGCCGACTCGGTATGCGGAACCTGAAAATCGTGTAGATCATGCCTTTCTCCTACTAACGGCTGCGGCTTCTTTCAATGCAGCTTTCCGTTGTATATTTTTAGTTATCTGGAAGTAGTGACGCCTTGGATGCTTGCCCACGTACAGCACCAGGCACATCGTTGCTGCGCACACATACTTGTGGCTATGTCAGTTGCGCATTTGCAAGTGTTTATTGCGCTGTTACAGATAATGCGTGCAAGCCAGCGAGAGTGCGAACAACTAAGCGCAGAGAGATTTTTACTTCTCAAGGAGTCACTATTAAGCAAGAAAAACATATGAAAGAGTTAGAGGCCAACATGCAATCAAGCTTAGTTTTCCTGTTATGAACGTTGTTGTATCGCTAAACTTAAGCTATATTCTCTTTTCATTGCTTCTCCTTCATTTTGCTGCCGTTCAGGATAATGTTTTTCTTAGTTTATAGTTTTATGTAGATGGTGCAAAATACGACATCATTCAAGGGCTAGAACGAGCGGGCATGATTAAAGGTGGTCAAGTACCGTTACTAGAGTTCGCGTAAAGCCGCCGTGCATCACTCTTAGGGACTTGTAATACATTAACGAAACTTCAGGCTTAGATATGTACCCAAGAAAGTCAACGGAAATACTCACTCAAGAGAGAGAGAGAGAGAGAGGGAAAGGCAGGGATAATACTCACTCAAGCTATCACACAAACAGTATAATGTGAAATTTATTAAAACCTGCTTAATCTCAGCCTTCACCTTTGATGGATGTCCGTTCCCATCTTTCAGGACCTTAAGGGTCTGTGCGGAAGCATCCCATTTCATTGCTAATGCTTTAATTTATCAAAGAAGAACCTTCAACATTGAATTAAAAATAAAATAAACTAATACAAAGTCCGCTATTTCCAGCAAAAAAATAAAAAAATGAGTGCCAGTAAGCCTCCAGTGAAAGATCATTCTCATAAATAAACGCATTCTCAAAAAAAATTGTTTTCCCTACGAGCGCTTCTGAGTCAGTTCTTCCTATGTGGTTGCGAGGACAGAGCATGGAGAGCGATTTTAGTTGGAGTCTAACGTTGCCTGAATTTGCCACCTTGTCTTGCATGTTCGTAGGTGCTATTAAATACACTATCTGCACAAAACTTGGCAGCGAATCTTCGAGTCATTTCTGAATGTTGTTCTTTTTTTCTCCTTTGTTCCTTTCCTACCCTGTGCTTCGTTCTTTTCCGGATACCACTCGCTGCAACCTCCTCCAACCCAAATCACGACCGACACCGTGGTGGCGCCGTGGTCCACGTTGCATGCCAACACCAGGTGAAGCCCGATCCCGGGCGTCCCAAGGGGAAGCCAGCCAACGGCTAAAGCCTATCGTCACCGGCGCCGCGGCCACGCCCCTCGTGAGTGCCGTGTGTTCGCGGGTGTGCGTGACACCGCCGCTGCTGCCGGCCTGGAAGCCGCCATCTTCCAGACTCTCCATGTCGTCGTTGGCCATCACCCCGCCGCGGTCAGACACCGGCTCTTCCTCCGTGCCCAGCTGGACGCTCTCCGAGGCTGGCGGCACGTTGCCTCTGTGCTAAGCTCGAAGCTCTCTTCACTGTTGGAATCACGACTGCTGTGTTCTTCGGACGTGAAAACAGTGTGCGCTGCTCCGCGCTTTAGAGAAATGAAGGTGCGGAAGGATGTCCCAACGTTGAAGTGAGTCAGACGGCGAGCGCCCTGGTTGAAAAGAACATGACTTAACTTCACCAGTGTGTCTGGCCGTCGCCTTTGTGAGGAACCCCTGGGCAGCGCCACACAGTCCTCAGTTATTCAGACGAGGCGCTGTTCGACCTGTATTGTCAAAGACCTGAGGGTGCTTTAGGTCATCGGGACCCCAGTCGAAAAATGGGTGCTTTTAACCTTTCACATTTTGTGGTTTGGGGTTTGAAGATGCCTGATTGCTGCGCTTGGGTCTGTTTGAGTGAAGCGTGAGAATGAATCAGATGTATATTGTCTCAAAGCGCCACGTCCGGAAAAATGAACTTTTTTTTTGTAGAGCATACCGACGGTGAGAGGTGAAGAACGTTGCGCTGTTGGGTATGATTTCTCTCTCGACCAGTAGTAGAAACAGGGCCGTGCACCGGTGTTACGGGTCACTTGCCGCAGTGCACGGACCGAATGTCACACCTGTCTTCGCTCAATGATGCGGTTGTTTAGTGTGTCTCATTCACATGAACCGTCAAGTTATGCGTATGCCTGTGTGACCATGCGTGAGTGTGCGTGTTTGCGCGGAGGCGCCATCACAGACTCGCAGCCATTTTCATGTTGGGAAGAAAGTTGTTAACATCTGTTACAGTTAAAGGCGCCCTTCGTGTGCACTAATTTTTACAGTGATGATAATAGTTGTAACTTCACAAAGATTCAATCTGTACGCATACGGGGGAGTCATGGAATGGTGCGTTTAAATGATCTTCGTGTACATATTACTGTCGCCTCTTCCTTCAGCTCCAGGTAAGAGGTTCTTTTAATCGTAATTCGTGGTAGTCTCTCGAGATGGCAAATGAATTCATTCGAGCGCATTTTTTAGAACGCTTAGGTTCACCGTGAGAAACGCCTGGAATGAGGGGCGCTCTAATTTCTTTATTTTTTATCATTGACATCCTTTCTGAATTAAGTCCTTTTTCTTTTGCCCTTTATGTACAACTTACTGCTCCTTTCACAAATTATTACCTTGCAAATGTTGAGCTACGCATTGCTTTTTGTTACCATAATCTCATTGTGCTCCATGGCGCCCCGTAGAAGAAAATGAGGGAGCAGTTTCAGAGCAGGGATTGATGAGTGCTTGCTGTTGTTACGGCTTGTTGTCTTGGTGTCGTGGTTGCCGCTTCGCATTAGCACAGAGGTCCAAGTGTTTCGCGGTGCATGTCAGGTGTTTATCACAGCTACCGAGATCTATGCAGATGCTGACGACATGGACCACACGCAGCAGCACCTGCAAAGGTGTGCCTGCGGCAGAACCTCTTGGCGCATTCAACTCTTTTGTTTTTGTTTGTGAAGCCTTGTGAAGGGTATAACGAATATCAAGCGCCGTACAGATCAAGTTCAACAAATCTATGAACAATGGCTGCTTACTTTCATGTCAGTTTAATGTCCAATGCCTGGCTCGTGCTACACATGGGACGACTATGAATAGTACACTAGCGAAGCATCGCTTTTTCACTCGGTCCTTCTATACGCCTGAACGGTTACGAACCCTGAAATTGAAATCCAAGATAAAGTACTCTCCGGATTAATCGGAAAATCAAAGGTTGCAACGAGCGTAAAAATTCGCCAAAAGTTATAAAACTAAGACTGAAATAAAAAGCTCAGACACCAGAGTGCCCTCATTTATGGTATTCTGCCCAGTTTCTCTCTTTTGAGAAAGAGTTTGTTTTGTTTTCTTTTATTTTTTTTGCTTTCATCATTGCAGCGCTGCTTAAGGAGTGGTCTGTACGAGTCAGGATGTTTTTTTTAAGCCTGCAGGTCCGCTTTAAACGGATCGAGTGATGATTTGTAATGGACCAAAGAAAATACACAAAGCACAAGTCAGCCTCCAAGTTTCATTCTACAGGTGGCCATTAAAAAGAAGCTGTTGAGCAGCAGTTTTTTGGGCGAAGTTATGCCGATTTATAGGCAACAGTTGATGCGATTAAGATTAATGCGATACTGATAACTTGTGACAGCGATCTTACAGCGTCCTGTAGCACTTGTCGTTGTGTGTCCAATTTGTCGTAATTTTGATGGCTGTTTTGGCACTTGAATACGTTATACTACCAAGACATCAGCAAATGTGCAGGTTTTGATATCGACGAGCAGGCTAAAGGTCAGAAGATGGGAGTAAGTTTAATTGCTCGCAAAACACAAAATTCTCTTTGCGACAAACTTGTCTCCATACTAAGATTGCTAGAGTACAAGAAGGAAATGCGTTCACGAAGAAAAGTTCACTTTTAGAACATATGCCAGATCTTTATTTCACTGGTCCTCCAATAATCGTATTTTCTATTGTGGGTCAGGTCTTCTCATCCTCATTTTCACTAAAAGCAGTTCTAAGCAACATCACTAATGTTATAAGCAACCTATCGCTGTCTCAGGAACCAATTACCTACGGTGTTTCTGACGAATATCACCTTTTGTACGACCCGCTAATCGTAAACTAATGTGCCCTGTGGGGCAGCATTGCTGCGCGAGTTTTTTTTTTGTTTTTTTTTTCAGATGTGGGCGCTGCAGTATATATTAATTCTTCTGAACAAGGTGCATGGGCGCACCGTCCTTTTCCAAGCTAACTCTTCTAATTAATAAAAAATTAAGTTTTCCAACATGGGCCCAGTACTATTTTTATGTGTAGTATCTTTTTTAATAATTATACTTCAAGCTGCAAAAAGTGTGGTATTATTTCTCGCATGATCTCAACCTGGCGCTATGTGATTCATTTGCCGGACTTGGGCAAACAAAACGTTAACAAGTACAAATTAATGAAACTGCCGCGAATGCTGTCCTTTCTCTAGGAGCACAATAAGCTCCAAACAATGTGCATCTTCTTTTTAAAATCTGCCCTATAACTTTGAGCTGTTCTATAGCTACCCGCGTATATGGTATGCCAATCGCTTTCGTTATGTAAACGTTCTGATGCATTGCTCTTTCCCTAAAGCTGGATGTTGACCGCTGAGAAGCAAAGTAGCTTTACCTTCAGTGAACGTGCCAAACAGTTCCCTCCTTGTATCGCATTCCCTGGCGCACACTAGAGTTTTAAAATGAGCGATCCGCTGAGTGAGTGCAGCCCCTTTGTTAGACACCTGTAAAAGGGTACGAATTTTACTGGTCAAAACATGTCACATATTTCCGCAGAAAAACGGCACAAAACGCGTGCTTTTTTTTTTTTTGAGAAAGTGTGAATTGATACTATTTCCGCCGCTTTCGAGCTGAATTTACCCTATGACTCCTTGAACTGGCCACGAATTTATAGCACTTTCTTAGGAAGAAATTCCGCTGGAATCTCATTCCCACCCACGGCGCAACAAAGCATTAACCGGTTCTGTCCTCTTCTTAATGACCGATTTGCGCTCCAAACAGGCAAATCTGAAGGCCTAGAAAGTGGACCGGTCCGTGAGCTTGCATTTCGCCAAACCTAATTACCTGGAATAATCCTCGTGGTGTCACAACTAGTTGAGGTTGAATACAGAGCATGGGATCTATCCCAGTAATGATGCATGGGTGTCTGCTCTGTTTAAGCGAGAATCAAAGACGGAGCGCACTCCCCTGATCGACAAACGCCCCGGTCTCGTTAATGCGGTGGACCTCTTAATTTTTTTATTCGTTATATTAATTTTTTCTATCAGTAGAAGCCCTAAATATTTCGACACGTTTCTCAGTGATTCACTGAACTGTTTCGAGTACTGCGCTGCCGCATTTGCCATTGGTTGCTCTCGGCGTTGGAGCAATGTGTGCTTGCCTCCACGCATGCATTTTCAGCTTAGATTGCATGGATTCTGAACAAGGGTGGTTGGTACTCCAGAGAATCTGCAAGCTTTCATTCTTTCATCCACTAGTTTACTTAAGTCTGGTTTTCTCACCTCAGATGATGGTTGCTTGTATTCCAGATTGTAGCCATAGGTGGCCTTTTTTGTTCACCTATTGCGAAACAGTGGTCAAAATATGCTGTGGAAGCAAACAGTAAACGACGAAATGTAACCTTTACAGCCTTGTCTGAACCATTCCTAATTTTAGCGTTAGTGTCCTATTTTCGCAATAGTGATTTTGTTACGCGTTAGTGTCCTATTTTCGCAATAGTGATTGTGTTACAACATGCCAGATGAAGCATTCTGCCTTTTAATTCATAATAAGCGGCCCATCGCCAGTTTTATTGTTTTATCCGACAAGAATATCACCCAGTAGCTTAGAGAGGTGTAAAGCAAACCAGAAGTTATAAAGACCTCTATTTTTTTTTTTTAATCGAGACTCGCCGTGACTCTTTTCCAGCGGATCCTAGAGTTAGCCGAACGTAGTAAAAAAATGCAGCTACTTAAACTCCCTGCTATACTGCTTTATTTTTAGCTAGTAGAATCAAACAAATGAAGCGCGAACACCTGCAAGCTCACTTCAGCACGCAGCCCTGTTCACTTCTACAGCACTTTCATTTCGCATTCTGAGACCGCAGATTCTTTAAGAATGCATGAGAAGAAATGGGAAAGTTTCTATTTTCTCAGCGTTCAGCTGTAGTGAAGAAGTAGCCTACCATGGTCCTTAAATGTAATGTACGGGAGGTAGTGACTGCCCAGCATAGCGCTTTCGCCCGCAGCAATGAACAGGGGCATTTTCTCATAAGGGTCTCTATCGCAGCGAACACAAAATTGCGAATTCCATCGTAGAAAATTAGTTATCGTGGACACTAAAAACCAAAAACCTCATGGAAGTGAAATTTCAGCTCTCCTCGGAGAGCAAACTGGAAAAAAAAAAGTTTTTTTTTTTTTTGCTTTCTCACCTTCGTAGAAATCCCGGTTAAGAAGTAAGTGTGTAAACGAACGAACTAGTTCCGCGCGTCTAACGTACCTGTAATTGTGTCCCGTGCAAATGCCGTTTTCTTAGAGAGCTCTTTTCGTTTACAGTACTAGATAGTTGATATCCGTACCATCCACACTTAATAAGCCTTGCGCTGTCTTCGCAGCTAGTCTTCATTTGAAGCGTATCGATGAAGTCTCAGCTCTTGATGGACAATTACTGCTTAAAGTTATCATGTACTTACCTATCTAGGGATAAAGCGAACTTGGTGTAGGTTGGCCATATTAGTTTACTTATTGATTATGAACTCAATATTTTGCTTAGGACTATGAAGAGTTGTTAACCATTCCGAGCACTTCATATTTTCGGACATTTATTCTTGATCAGAAAGCCCTACTGCACTTACAATAAATACCTAATGGCATTCAAAGGGACCTATACTAACATTTTTGCTTAGAAAGAGGTGCGATTGTGTTTTCATGCTCTCTGCGATAGTTCATAAGCGGATATGCATGCAGAAGCACCAGCAAGCAATTTCTGAAGCACTAAATTACTGAAAAATTACTTGACACTGTTCCTGGAACTGTTTCTTTATGTATAACTGAACGAATGTGTGCAAGACCTCCGACTTTTAATAACTTAAGCGGTCGACATCCAGCTGTTGATGTGCCAGACAACGGGAAAGATCAGTTGTTCATGTCTTTTTAGTAAGTGTAGTGCTCCTACCATGCTTTTTTTTTTAGTGCAGGTTGTTATCGTGCTCTTTTTTTTTTCAGAAGCACTGCCTTTTAGTTTGCGTGAGCCCTAATGCAACCACGTACTGTTTGTGCATAATTATTTCCATGCTGCGTATTTCTTCCGCAATCTGTTGCAAAGCTGCGGTAACTTTTTAAAAAGAAAAGCTTAATCAGCAGGCCGTAACCATGAATTGCTCCCATCCGACACCCCAGCTAAGAAATACGTTGATCTGTCTGAAATTTCAACATGGAGAGCATTCTCCCACGGACACTCTTCTTTCAGAAGCTGTACCACTATTACTGTATATAATAGAATGCTCAAGATTAATTCACTATGAAGAAAAACCGGGAACCATTGTATGTAACGAACTTGTTTTGTATCGCATTAATTACAAAAACATGGTGCAAATGTGTCTTGAACTTCAACCACATGGTCAAAACCCAACACTAAGAAAAGGAAGCATTCAAGGGCATCTAAGGAGTGTCTCTCACGACTGCGTAGTCGTCAACGTCTCTGCGGCTGTGCTTACACCAAAACTGTGAAACCTGGAGAACGGCTGACAGAGACCCTGTCTTCAACTGAAGTGACTATTCACACGTGCCTTTGCGATCAACAGTGTGAGGAAAACTGCATGATGGTGCATATAGAAGTGAATATAAATGCCAAGTTGTGAGAACTGATCTGACGTGGTAGACGTTGCGAAAAGTTACAAGAGAGTTCGAAATCTTGTTTTTTGAAAGTCTGTACATGCATGTGTGCGTGTGTGTGTGTGCGTGCGTGCATGCGTGTTGCGATTGTAGACTCGCACTCTTAAGAGAGTGCTGGAAAGAAAATGAATATATCTTCTTAAATAATCTGTGAACGTTACAAGAGCTACTCTAATTTTTGTTTTCTTTCCTTAAAATAAAGAAAGTTTATAAACACGCATCCCTGCCCTTGTCATCTTTCCTCCTGCACAATGAGTAATTAATTTTGCAATTATTTTCATACTGCGATAAGTGCTTTTTAACTTGAAAACTTTCTAACAAAATCGACATTCGACAATTCAGTTAGTGACAGCCATTGTTTGCTTCCGCTCTCTGTGCATTAAACAGGAATCTCGCGATGATTTTTTTTTTTCAGCGTTCTCCCAAAGGCCCTCATTCAAGGGTATCACGTAGGGTACTAGTGTACAATGCAATATAAGGAACTACAAAAACTTAAAATAGGTGCGATAAAACGGTTAGTTATAAAATTGCATAATTTGAACATCTCAGACTGTAGTACGCAAGCATACGAGAGTAAGATCATTGTAATTGAGATGCTAGGCAGATAACAAATTAATGCGGCATAACAAATGAAAAGTGTTGCGGAGTATGGTTTTAGGCACGAAAAGAAGAAATTACCTAAAGTACAATGGACAAAGCCGTAAAAAAAAATGTTCATATGCCTACGGCGCTGCGTACTAGATCATGAAATCGCTTTGCGTTAGGTTCAACGACTATGTGAGCTCGTAAATTGGTCCACTCGATTATAGTGCGTCGTATGAATGACTTCGCGTAAGCAGATAAACGACACTCGATACGCTTCGCGCACAGAAGCTGCAAAGAGGATTTAAAGCCAGTTATCGATCGTAGCCCTTAATTGATCAGTTTATTAGCAAAGGCGCAAAAACGGCGCTCACTAACGTCATTAAGCAAGCTGTTCCGTTTTCTTTTTAAATTCATGTCTTTCGCCTGACTTTAAACGGTGCTCGGACAAATGAGCGCAAAATAAAAAATTGGTGCTGGATACCAACGCTCATCTTCTGTATTTTCTTTCACCCTATCTCGCCCCCTTTTTTTTTCTTTAGCCTCAGTCTATTTCATTATGATTTAGTTTAGCGTTTCCCAAGCTTCTAGGCACGTAAATCAGGCGTTTGCAAAGATTCGACTTGCCATTTGTATTCAGAAAAAAAATCGATGTGCTATTATATGATGCGCATAAAAACATAGTCAAATGTTTACGCACTGCTCCTTAACGCTCTAAACTACTGCCTTTCTTTCGCAATGCCTAAGACGTAGAGTAAATTCTAAGACTTTGCTTGTGGAAACATGTGTTACCACTTTTTTCGCGGGGTGGACTTAGCGCGAGAGAAAAAAGGACATGAGACGGACAGAGGACGAGCGCTAGTTCTGTGTCCCATCATATCTTTGTTTCTCTCAGTCTAAGCCTCCTCCAAATCATGACTTACCAAATAGCTCAAATATCCACTTTTCTGTGCTACCACAACGATCGTCCGGTCATGTGGCCGGTCGAGTGATCACATGTGATCGTCACGTGACCAGATGTTGACGTTCTCCGCCCCGGTATTGTCTGCAAAAAACTTTCGCTGTAAAAGCAGTGATGTCAGTACTGTCTTCTAGCCAGCACTTCAAGAGCTCCTGTACCTCCCATAACATATTTGAAAAAAAAAAAAGAAGTTCACGAGCAGAGAAAAAGTTCGAAAAACCTCGAACAGACCAATACATGTCTTCAGGAGCGCTCATCTTAGCAGACAGATACGTGCCTTTGCTAACTATTCCCTCGCGTTCCCTCAAGATCCTACGCGGAATAGTGAGGTTTTTTAACAGTTGCAAGTTTCAGTTCCTCGCGAACATTTCCCACCAACGTAATTCAAGAAATAAAAATATCACAAAAACTTGCACCAAGTTACCTTCCCGTTAGGCTAAATAAATTGGTTAGAGAATTATTACTGATCCCTTCGGCCGTTTCCCACACGGGGACGCAGTATCACGTAAGAGATGACGCGAGATGCCTTGTGAATGTTGCACTCAGAAAGTTTGCATTCTGAAATGAGACCAGGACTCGGGATTACGCGACGCTAGTTCTCATATAGCCACTACTTCGTGCCACATGAAGTTGAACTCCTCCTTCCTCTCATGCTCCTCCGTTTGGAAGAGAGATACCGATAATCTTCGCGCATTTTCTAGAGTAGTAGTTTGGCGAAGGACAGGGTTAATTGGAGAGACATGGGAGGGGCATTTGCCCTGCAGTGGGTGTAGTCAGGCTGATGATGATGATGATGAGTCATCCTCTGACGCCGACCGTCTGGAAGCCCAATCCGCGATTTTCTTAATTTCTTCTTTTCTTTTCTGACCAACCTTGCTTAAGACGCGCTGACTGTACGGCTCCCTAATCGCTCTCTTGTGTGCTACACTTGGCTTCCATGG
The DNA here is from genome assembly GCF_055824585.1 of Amblyomma mixtum. Taxonomy (NCBI): domain Eukaryota; kingdom Metazoa; phylum Arthropoda; class Arachnida; order Ixodida; family Ixodidae; genus Amblyomma; species Amblyomma mixtum. The sequence continues at coordinate 130,964,422 of NC_143017.1, read as the reverse complement.
AAGAAGAGGGAACAGATCGGTAGGCAGCTTATGCGCACCGCCTTCTTCCGCGTTTTAGCGGGGTGCAGTTCAAAAAGGCTGCAACTTTCTGTTGTGAAACAACAAGAGTTTTCATTACAAAAAAAAAAGAACTTCCACAAAATTGTACGACGAAGCAGCAACGGGCATCCGCCCTTAGGATACCTGCGGGACAGCGAGATCAGAAGATGTGTACTGAACACTACCCCGCCATGTCCACCACACTCGGTGACCGAGCGTAAAGATGGCGTCCTCAAACAGCCCGGAGCGACATGGGTCGGAATCCAAGTCATCGCATCTCAGCGATGCCCGAAACAAGCTCTGCAGGCGCTGGGTTTCGAACCCGGGTTTTCGCGAATGCAAGCTCAGCAGGTTGACCATTCGGCTACGGTGTGGCCTGCGACTGCGTACTGAAGAGACACAAAGCACACCAAAACGGAGCATGCGTCGTGTTACGGCGACTCGCTAGCGCTGTGTGATTACTGTCGCTGATAATCAGAGCGTGATGCAGTTCGTAACGCTTTCATGCATGCCCGCCGTAGCGTCGCTCGCATCGACCGCGCCGCCGCAGTCGATGTGTATAGCACTGTCCTGTTCCGTCATTGGCGGTGGAAACACGCGGGGCGCCACGTGAGAATACGAATGGACAGGTTCGCGGTCATTGTCGTTGCTTCTGCATTTACTGCTACGGTTACGGCATAGAAATGGCGCTCGACAACGGAAGATCTTTGCGAAGCTTCGGAACGCGAACTGCTCTTCTTTAGCATGGTAGAGATAGAAACAATGACGATCCTTTATCTGGCCGGCCCACTCATGGAGAGCAACTGGCACCGATATCAGAATGCAGTCCAGGAGAACTTTTAAATCTTATGCACTGGGGAAGACCGAGAGTGTGAAGCGAAGGTCACTCCTGCCACAAAAGCCAAGCTCATGTCTCTGCATTTGGAACGGTAATAAGAAGGCTGTTCACGTGTTCGAAGATTCGCTATTTCACTCATTTTCATATTGTCGGAGGGCAAATACCCTCACACTCCGAACTCTTCGAAGGAAACAGAAATAACAATGATCACTGCGGCAGTCGCAAAGCTGCTGCGACACAGAAACCTCACTCCAGTTTTAATGTACGCTGAACGTCACGCCAATTTTTCCGAGGCAAATTGCAATTATCCCAGTTATTCATGCAATGAATGCTGCATTCGTCATGACAAATACTTCTCCAGACATCACACACCTACATGCCTCCGCTAACTGACGTCATTGCAGTGTAAATAATTGCGTCAAAACAAATATTTCCGATTTTTTTTTTTTTGAGCAGCTACACCACTTCTGGTATCACCTCTGCCTCTGCCCGTCACGGTGCGCTAGAGGCTTAAACGCTTGGCAACTTATCCAAAGGTCTTGGAATGAGATTATGAGTACCAGCATCTGCGCCTCCCGCCACAAGCGGGGTTCTCTTGTTCATCACGCTTTCCGCGATTGAACCTGCGCGTTCGCCGAAGCCACTAATCCGGGCCCAGGATTCATCTTCTCGGAACGCCTTTAGCCACCACACCTACCTGCACGCCCAAGCCTCTACTGTATGGAATGAGCGAAGGTGCTGAAGTCCGCTTAGACCCGCCGCGTTGGCTCAGTAGTTAAGGCGCTCGTCTACTGAGCCAGAGTACTCGGGTTTGAATCCGACCGCGGCGGCCGCGTTTCAATGGAGGCGAAACGCAAAAAGGCGCCCGTGTGCTGTGTGATGTCAGTGCACGTTAAAGATCCCCAAGTGGTCGAAATTATTCCGGAGATCTCCACTACGGCACCTCTTTCTTCTTTTACTCCAACCTTCCTCCCTTCCCTTACGGCGCAGTTCAGGTGTGCCGAGATATGTGAGACAGATACTGCGCCATTTCCTTTTCTCAAAAACTAATTTACCAATTTAACCGAGATCTGGACTTCATACTACGGGGCTCTGCTCAGAATTGAACAAACGCGTTATCTCGAGCCGGAAGCCCTGCAAATTCTCTCCCTAGCGTCGTCCACGACCGCATTCGCAGCTTCCACAGCCCCCATGTTTCGCCCCCCGGCAGACGTCCATAGAAGGCGGCGCCCATGTTCGCGACCACATTCTCGCTGCCACAGCTGCCCCGTCCGCACACGTGGGTAGCTGTCTGGAGAGGATGCAGTTCATCTTCCGAGACTCGCGACCCTGGCCCCGCCTCTGGTGACTACCAGCGCCCGATGCTGCATTGCACTGCGAGCCCTTTCGGGAGTGCGGACGTGCTCGGCCGTCGAATGCCCGGCCATCAGACCTCGTACTCTCGCGAAGCATCATTCACAACCGAATTCGGAAGTTCGGCAGCCAGCATGCTTCGCCACGGGCAGACATTCATGCAAGCCAGTGCTCGCTTCTCGGACATTGCACGCGGTGGCATGCGACGACGTTCGCGACCGGTCTCTCGCTTCAGCAGCTGCCATGGCCGCACCCGCGGGTACCTATCAGTGTGCACCTGACAGCGGGGGATGCAGTTCCTCCAGCGAGACTCTCGACACTGGCCGCGCCTCCTGCGAGTCCCCGCGCCCGATTCTGCGTTGCAAGCGCGGCCCCCTATTGTTGAGCTCCCCCCCCCCCCCCCTCGTACTCTCCCAGAGCCTCATCCACGACAGAATTCGCAGGTTTCACTGTCCGCATCCCTAGGCATAGGCAGACGTCCATGTAAGGCAGCGCTCGCAGCTTGGACCTGGTACGCGATAACACGCGACGACGTTAGCTGCCGCACCCTCACTGCCGCGGCGGGTAGCTCTTCACGTGGACGTAGTTTGGGGGATGCAGCTCCTCCGCGGAGACTCGCGACCCCGTCTGCGCCTCCTTCAACTCCCCGCGCCCGACGCTGCGTTGCATCCCGGGCCTCGTCGTCCAGTACGGATGAACACAGCAGCGGAACACCTTCCCCCACACACCGTACTCTCGCGGAGTGACATCCAATATCGAATTTGCACGTTTCACAGCCTGCATGTGTCGGTATAGGCATACGTCATGCAAAGCAGCACTCGCGGCTCGGACCCGGTACGTGGTGGCACGCGACGACGTTCGCAACCGTAATCTCACTGCCGCAGCTGCAGCACCCGCACCAGCAGGTTTTAGCGCCGGACGCTGCACCGCTTCGCTGGCCGCATCCTCCAGCGCGGGCGATCGCGGCTGCGAAGAGCCCTGCTCCCCACCGGATTCTTAAGCGGAGCATCATCCATGTCTGAATTTTTAGGTATGACCGCCCGCACGCTGCGTAAAGAGGGTAGGTATCCCCTGCTCATCCACACCACGCAGAGGGCTTCGCTATAGCCACCGAAGTGGCTCACACTACGACCAACACTGTGATCGGGAGTAGTGTCAATCGTACACGCTCGGCACGCAGTAACGGATGAGTAGCTGAGACGACGAAGAGGGTGCCCCCTTCCCTGGCACTCCTCCCTCCGTCAAGCACACCAGGAGGTATGCTGAGAATTTGCTCACACCCCCCAATCCAGCGCACTTGCAAACACGCACTCGCGCACGTATACACACAAACGCACACGCGTGCACGCACATACGCACGAGCATACACATGCACACGCGCACACACGCACAACCGCACCACACACACACCTGCGCGCGTCCTGGCAGAAAACCAGCGAGTGGCACTCAGTATAAACCGTATTGTACCCACGTTTGCGCATTGTACACCTCACATACTACGTTACACACGATTTCCACGCTGACTCTCGAATAAGCTGTGGGAGGGCCACGCCCTGATCCAGTGCCAAGAATCTCCCGCACACCTCCCATCACTCGTGAATCGTGGGAGGTATGGTTCACTAGCTCGACCCTGGACCGGCGGCGTAAGCCTCACAGGTGAAAGTCCGTGACCGACGCCGCTAATGTCCGTATGTCCTGAACACTGCACCGTGCAATAGTATGACACGTATGTTCTACTGAGAGAATAACAGAATACTGCTCTTCATTTATTCTCCCTCTCTTCTGCAGTTTCCACAGCCAAAGCACCTCCTGTCCTTCCGGTCATCGTGATGAAGTCGCTGGAATGTGGTCCGAAGTCCTTCCGCAAGACGTTCGCACTCATTTCCGGGCTACTGCGCGGCAAGTATTTTTAGGGGCTTTTATAAGCTCCATCCATCTCACCATTCACCACGCGCTTTCCCCATTCGTGGCTGCGATGAAGACATACTCTGGACTTTGAGGACTCCTCGCCGCCTTCATTCCTTAGCTTTCTGCAGCGAAGTCTCCGTAGCATTCGCCTCTCTTACATACGTACAGTTAGGTACCGGCAGACACACTGCTATGTACGCAGCCTCCGTCATGTCACGTTGGTTCGGGCAGAGTCGGCGAAGTTCCCACTAAAACGTTCTGCCGCCCGTTCGTGGCTTGTGGCGGGCTTTTTGTCATGGCTGGCGGATATCGTGAAATTCTCACTATCAGGTTGCTGGTGTCACAGGCTGTGGGAAGCTGATTTAAGAGTCCACTTCCACATTCACATCATAATCACCAGCCCGACTACACCCACCTCAGAAATAAGACCTATCACACATTTCCTGAACTCATTCGGTCCTCCGTCAGATACGAGCGCCTATGCCCAGACACCTCTGAAACTCACCTGCCCGCTTGATATTCTACCACCACCTGCTATGTATACCTTCTCTTTCAATCCAGTTCATTGCCCTTCACGACCATCGGTTATCTTACGTTCCCATAAGATGCCCTGCCCATGATCATTGTATCTTGTTCATTTCGGATAGGAAGTCAGTCACTTTTTTTTCTTGGACTCACACCGGTCTTTTATTGTCTCCTAACGCTATGGGTAATATTTTTGTTCCATAGTTCATTGCGTTGTCTTCAATTTTAGTTTAAACATCTCCGTTGGCCTCTACTTTTCTGCTCTGTAGTTGAGTACTGTTGACATAAAGCTGCCATATACTTTTCTCGAGAGTGATACCTGTAAACTTCTATGCACGGTCTCAGACTGCCTGCAAAATGAGCTCCATTCCATTCTTATTCTAGTAGTTCCTTCAGTTTCACGATACAGATCTGCGGTCACTACCACCTGTAAGTAGACGTACTCCCTCAACACTTCGCCGGCATCGCTGCTTAAATTACCGACAAAATGAGCTCCATTCCATTCTTATTCTAGCAGTTACTTCAGTTTCATGATACAGATCTGCGGTAACTACGAGCCGTAACTAGACATATTCCCTTAACACTTCCAGGGCATCCCTGCTTATCGCCAGCTTCTGTTCCCTTCCAAGACTACTGAATATTACTTCAGTTTCCTGCATAGGAATGCTCAGACGAACTGTTCTGCTCTGCCTGTCTAAGTCACTAGCCATACCTTGTAGCTTGTACTCCGAGTTACTTTGCAAGGTAGTGGTATCAGCTAATTGCAGGTCGCTGATGTGCTATCCTTCAACTATTCCCAATCTGAGTCTCTGGATTCCACTTTATACACGCGGTAAACAGCCTTGTAGAGATAGTGTCTTCATGCCAGGCTCACTAGCAGGCTTTATTGCGGCGCTGAAGTAATATACTCGATGGTCGTACTCCAGTAATGGAAACGACAATCAAGCAATACGACATGAGCGTGTAATGTTTACTGCAGCGGCTACCCTTTCCTTGAGAGCGTATGTAAAACATCATGCCAGGGACTGTAGTCAATTCGTGAAAGGGCTGCTTGGTTTCTTCAGATATTCAACAGCGGACGCGATAACACCTTATGATTTAGGAATATGAAGTGTAGTCTTTGCTGTCGATTTCAACAAAAACGAACAAGTGAACAGACGCAAGACGAGGGCGCCGAGACTGCCTTCCTCACTGTAACTTTTGTTACGCTTCTATATTTCTATATTTAAATTAAATTTTAATTTTAAAATCTTAAAACCAACAAAGATCACCTCTAGAGATCTGCTGCACTAGAATATGCCCATCGAATTCATTTCAGGGTCCCTTTAATACTTAGGTTATTTTTTTTAAATAATGCACTGAGTTGTGTTTCACCTATTGTTTACTGATATTCACTTTGATGTTGTAACTCCCCTTACACAATGCCATATTGGGCCTGTAGGGCTCAATAAATAAATAATGTCCAGATCCAATCAACCTAGTCGATGGTCGAAAAATTGGTCCGAATTCTATGCGAAGAGTGTGAGCTCACGGGCAATTCAGCGAACCCCACTGAAAATGCGCAAACGAATGGTAACAACCAGCAGCATGTGAGATACTTTGAAAGCACGATGAAACGCGCAGTAACAACATGTCAGCTACAAATTGCAGAATCTTAAAATTCTTTCAAAGGTGGAGCTAGAACGGGAGTTCCGAACTTCCGTTGTGCCCAGGGAAAAACTGTATTTTAACTAGACAGTACGATGGCTGAAAGGGGCAATGGTGGCTTCGTGTGGTGGCTTCCTAATGGCAATGGTATAGAAAATTTTAAAGTTGCCGAAATACTGAAAGCACTAAGAGTTAATTAACGTGTGAAAGTGCTTTAAATATCCAATGCGACGACCTGGAGAAAGTGAAGTGAGCCCCTGATCAGGCAGATGAGAGGACGACCAAGAATTTGTCATATCAATGAAATACAAAACGGAAAGCTTTTGTTTGCACTGATTCCAGTTTTTTACATCCACAATATTGTGGAGACTGAAAACTACGCACCGTATTTTGGGATAGGGAGGATCAGTGCTTGGTACGAAAGTAACATCGTATCTGATGGGGCAACACGCAAAAGCAGCGCAAGTTCCGATTCTTTGGACACTTTGTTAGAAAGATCAATGTATTCAGACACTGACATATCCCCAAGCGCACGCTCCATTTTTAAGCCCCGACTTAAGTGGTAGGAAATATTTATGACGGACCCTCTGCAGCAGGGTCCAGTGTCACGTCTCGCAACACGTCCCGCTTTCTGACAAGCTACAGGATGTACGCAATACATCCAGCAGTAGCCACGACACGTCGCGTGTGTCCCTGTCATTGCACGACGATGATTAGGCGACGCTGTAGCGTGTCATCCTCTTGACCCGGTCACTGCGCTGTCGCAAAGTTTCTCAATTCCCGAAACATCTTGCTGGGTCGGCCTGAACCGTGCAACCCCTCAGACTAATAACGCTGCTCACAGCCAACCCAGCGGGGTGCCTAAGCTGGCCATCACGGGAAACGTTCGTCGTCTTAGCAGTGCGTCGTATCACGGCACAAAGATGTACCCCGGTCGTAGCAGTATAACGAAGCGCGGGCACCAGAGACACATTTCTAAGCGCTGACGCTGCATTTGAGACGGCGGGGTGTTGCTGGGCTGTCCACTTAGAGCTCCAGCGTCACGTTTTCTGAAAGCGGAGTCGAGAAAAAGAAAAAGGGACAGAGAAGAGAACGAGAAAGAGTGGACATAGATACTAAGGGAGAGGCGGGGACAGCGAGCTTAGCCTCGTGTATTCCTCGAACCGCCAGCTCTGCTGTGGCGCAACGCAAGTACGGGTGTTGGGGAGATTGACGTCGAGTTGTCGGCCCGTTTCGGGTAGCGGGTCGGGTGTAATGGACCGATCAGGGGTTAGCCATTGGAATTGCGACTGCGCGCTCCGCACGTGTGGTGGGGCGCTAGGGTTACTTGCGCAACTCAATGCCCCCGCCATCCCCGAGAACAACGCGCCATTTGCCGGCGCCTCATTCTTCGCGCGGCCGTCCCTGACGACCGAGCGAATGACAGAATTAGAGCGGTGGCACCGGAGACATCAGGCTGACGCACCATATCAGTTCCCGCGGCTGCGGCCGTTGGGAGGAAGGGAGTTACAAAAACCGCGCCCGCTCTGTGCTGGACGGATATATTGTCGGGATGGCCGCACTTGTCACCGTGGCAGCGCGACCGAGCCAGTGCGGATCGCCCGGAGCGCGACTGGGAGGAATTCCAACGACGCCATTCGTCTGACACTCCGACGTTTCAGTTGCACAATTGTGATGTGGAAAGGCGAAGAAACAAGAAAGCCACGTCATTTACTCGCACATATCCTCGTCGAAGTGTGAGAAAAGAACGAAAGCAAACAGACTGACTGCCGAATAAAAAAAACTAAATTCCTGTACTCTCTTTTTGTTGCTCTCTATTTTATGTTTCTTTTCTTTTACCGGTCAATCACCAGCAAGAATCTAACTGAGCGTACTTTTCTTTAGTCGAAAAGACAGCCAAGTTAAACAAAAACGGCAACGCTACATGTGACGCCGTAAGGCGTTGCGATACCTCTAAACTTTTGTGTCCTTGTCATTGTGTGTCTTACGTCGTATTGACGCGGTTACCGATAGCTGATCCTACGATATCAGAATTTAAATGGTGCACGACCGTATCTGAATCGAAGCGTTTCGAGTACGTCTCGTAAGAAATACATTATCTGGTAATGCCCACATGTATTTTCATTTATTTCGCGCTCCAAGGTGATGCCACACTGTGTCGACTTCTCCTTCTTGCGTTTCGTTCTGGATTCTTGAAAAACTATCCAGGAACATGCTTAAATAGTTTCGTCATAATCCCCAGAGAATTTCAGTCTATGCGCACGCAATTTTCTTTTAAACTTACTTTTTCTGTGCCATATTTTTTATTATGATATCCCATTTTTAAGAAGAGCATTCAACCATAGTTTATTTTAATTTCACGCCCCAAAGCGACTCAGGCTATGAGGGACGCCGTAGTGAAGGCTCTAGAAATTTCGATCACCTGGGGTTCTTTAACGTGCAGTGACATCGCACAATACACGGGCCTCTAGAATCTCGCCTCCATTGAATTTCGACCGCCGCGGCCGGGATCGAACCCGCGTCTTTCGGGCCAGCAGCCGAGCGCCATACCCAATGAGCCACCGCGTCGACAGCATTCAAGTATAAAAACTGAAAATAGTCTTCAGTGAGCGTTACCTTGCCTGTTCTCGACCTCTCACACCGAGAGGATTTTTTTTCAGGGTCTAACAATTTCAGGTAAGTCCCCATGAAGGAATGTTTCAGGTAAGCTGATGCTTAACATCCACTTTTTCTGTAGCGTGGCTTTTAAGAAAAATGCTATTGACCACAAAAGTTTGTGAGATGCGGTGTTGAGTAAAAATTTTATATTGACGTAGTCATGCATTCCGCTCGCCTGAATTGTCTGAAGGCGCGCTGGAACGTGGACGCTTAATCAGCTAGCAACATTGCCAGGCATCTGGGTGTTGAGCCAATGCTATAAAATTAGTTTTTTCACGTTCATGCATCCCGTGAACTTTTGCGACTGACAGTATAAGTTCTATTCTTTGGTTCTCACAACCAAAGCTGCACCATCTAAGTGCGCCTTGAGTTCATGCACATCAAGGTAAAAGTAAAAAGTATTTGGTCGCTCTAAACCTACGTTCCACAGTACGAACGTGGCCGTAGCCGTAACCAGGCATCAAATGGGCCAACAAACTAAGCTTCCTCAGTACTGTGCTTAATCTTTGGGTGTCTTTCTTTACGTTTGCCAGTGTCGTCCTGTCTACTTCTTGTGAACGCTTCCTTTTCTGCTAGATTTTTTTTTTTTCGTAACTCCCGAAAAGATACGTAAAACAGCGAAGCAATTATACCCTATAACTCACCCGGAAACCTGAGTTGGAAGGTGAGAAGGACGCTCACAGGCGATGGAAAGCAACAAACACTGGAAGGAATAGTGAACGTAAGAAAAATTAGCGCCGCTATGACCCTGACCCGCATCAGCTTGCGAGGGTCGAAAGGTGCAAATGCAAGCATGAGCTAATTGGATAAGAAATCTCATTGGCATTTATAGTACGACCACTCGTTGAGTACGAGGCTAAGCCTAGCTCAGGGTTGTTGAAAAAGCAATATATAATTTTCTTTCTTTTAAATAATCCGCTGTGCTTTTTATGAGGTCGCCAGTGAAAACGGGTAATATCTCTAGTTCGGTGCTAATTAGCTGCTCTCTACCATAATGCACTATTTGGTATCCAGGTGAAGTGTAGCGCTGGAGCTGCACATCCTGAACACGGCACTGAGTGAGCAAGTTGTGCAGTGCGAAGTGAATGAAAATTTGTTGTCTCGGGTGTACTACTTGCAGACGACCCTTTCAACGTTATGGCACTTCCCGCAACCTCGCTCAGACCAAAATCTGAACAGCTAACTGAAATACGGCCCTTCAGTGGCATATAGGAAAATATGCTCAAAGATAACTTTTTACTATGAATCCCTGACGGATATTAACTGTAAGAGGTAATCTTTTTTCATTACCAGTAACACGTGATGTTTTGTTATTAGTATGTGTGTTTGCAATAATTTTTATTGATCTTTGCTCGCCCCTTCTTTCTTTATTTTGTCTCGACATTGAGGAAATTTCAAACAAATAATTATCTTGTGAGAACCAAGCACTGTCAACATTTGGCTAAATGATAAATTAAATGATATCCTCTTCGTATTCTACTTCCAAACGTCGGGCAGGATTACCCGTGGTTCAGATGTACCATGAATTTATGTTCTCTCTTCATCAATGGTATAAACTTAGAGAATTGTAACAAAATTTACGCATTGGCTTCAGATCAGCTATTAAGGGCAGAAAATGCATAAAAAGGAAAAAGATACATAGCAGAAGAATTTTTACCGCATTGCAAATAATGTACTTTCCTGGCTTATTCCCTAGTTAATACGGGAAAAGTAAATAGAAGAATACGTTGTGAAAGTTTCTAATTTGTTGCATCTTTTATCGATTACAAAACCTTGAGCTGGTCGACGAATGCTAATTATTGATACGATAACTTAATCACTTCGACATACTGTGCATATACTCCCGTTCGCGAGTCACCAATTTTAGGCTTTCGAGCTGTTCGCTGCGCTACTAATCAGTCAACTTCCCTCTCGCACATCTAACTGAAGGAATAAAAACAAAGTTAATAAGAATGCTGTAGTGACATAAGAAAGGAGAAAAAATAGGTGCACTTTCCGAACTTTTTCGCAGCCTCGAAATGAATAAGGGTTGCTCAACACACGATTCAGTTTAGCTAGCCGTGCAGTCGACTCGAGTTCTCAGCTAAGCTTTTGTTCCTTTATTATTTCATGTCGCATGGTGGAAATGCAACGATCCGGCTTCTACGCTTTCAACACGAAACACTGCTGTGCTTGTGTTCTGCATTTTTTTTTAGCTTCCGTTCCGCACTGAGCATAAGACGTGAGCCATATTTCTTCTTAAAGCATTCGCTCGGAATCCATTTGTAAAGGGCTAGCATCTTGAATGCATCAGGTATTGTGTTCTTATTACTTTCAGCAATTAATCGTGAAACGACTGCGCATGTCGTTTGGCAGGGATGTCTTCACGTTTCATTAGCCGCAGTTTCTATATGTCACCAGGCGCCGTAGCTTATGCACGGTCTTTTACACAGGCTACTCGGAATTACGCATTTTTATAACTACACTACAAACCATAAATTTCAATACCGTGTTTTTCTATTTAATTTATGACATAATAATGCCTTATAGATTTAGGTAGTCTTTATGTATATTGTCAAAGGAACTTTCCTTCGGACAGTTACACTGAAGAGCCCATAAAAAGTTCTCACGAAAGTATATTTAAATAGCCGCTTTTGTCAATGTCTAGCGCAGTCATAACACACCCCGTTTCTTTTTTTTTTTCTTTTGTATAGCACAACTGAGGAGGTGGCGCTGCTCTTACGTAAGTACTCATTACCTGCGCTCTTCCAAGCACCTAACTCAGCACGCAATACGTAATCGAAACGGCGAAATACGACGTGTAGACGATATACGAAACAACTTTTTTTGTTTTGCTCTCTTTAGTTTTGACGAATGAAGACCAGCGTTTTTTTTTTTCACTTCTTTCATTCTTTTACATTTGGGCACTGCGTGAGCATTAACAACCCATGTTGTTTCAAGCCGCTACTGTTGACTAAGTTTGGAATATAACAGAGCGCCTTTTGGACTAGTTAATATCAACGTTCAATAAACTTTTATTAAGTGGGAGATGAATCCAATCTCCCCGGCACATTCACAGCGAATAGAAATGTCGCGTCTTTCCTCTGTCCCCCATTTTTCGCGCTGGATTTCTTGCCATATACAAACCTTCATCAACAAGCACATTTCGCGATCCTTATTGAACAGAGTTATTATCAGCAAAGCGATCGTTTAAATAACTGCGAAAAACTAACCACCATATCGTCGAGTCGGGATAAGTCAATAATAAGGCCACCTTGTCCTTTCAGGTGAACCAGTCAACGTGCCATACAGATAAAACGGCAATAACAAAAGCCACACTAATCTTTTTGAGTATTTCTTGCATCTTTGACCAAAGACTTCAAGCACTCCAATTTCTCATGGCTCCAATCTAAGTTTTAAAAAGTGAAAAAAATTTAGCATTGCACAAAGCACCCATACCGTTCTCACGACGAGTACGACTGTACCTCCCTTCGTCAAAAGCACATTTGTTCCTTCCTCGCTATCACGCCCATCTTGTTAGAGATTTTCACCAACTCCCTTTGCGGGAATGCACTGCCTTCGAGGCGTCGTAACAATCGGTTTGAGGGCTTAGAGCTCTGTATCACGAAATTATACTTACATAAGTAATGTTCTGCCCGAAAATTTTTCATGCATATAACCTGGCATTAGCATGCAGGCAAAAACTGTTGTTCAGGACAAGCTGAGCAAAGTGATAAAAAATAAAACACTGCAACAGTTCTGATGTTAAACAGTTATCAAAATTATCAAACTTAAAGGTTTAGCTTACATGACATACATGCTTCACGCTGAAAAGCTAACTTTTTTAACGGGTCCTCCGAGACCGCGTGTGTGACAGCTTCAACAACCAGAACAAACGGTGTACGCTGTGGTCAGAAAAAACACCGTAATATTGTCACAGCTATAAGCATTGATAATAGTATTGATCATGGCATCTGGCTGCTCCCGCCACCTGGTGCCGACTCGAGGTGGCCCATTCATGACATCGCGCGAGTCCGTGTTTTCCCCGTAAAACATATCAAACCTATTACATTTAGTCCCGTTAAAAAATTATATCGTGGTTGTCCCAACTTCCTGTCAGCACAAAGCGGAAGAAACTGAAGAAATTCATAAAGTGGTCGCGCTAGTTTTCATGCTAGTACACAACCCACTGCTTCTTCATCTTAGTTCCAGTTTTACTGTTCGCTTGTTTTATAAGCTTCAATATAGTGTGAAGGACAATTTCTCTCGTAGTCGGTGCTCAGAACCTGGATCTCTCAGATGGCTGAAACATCTGGCGAGAAAACATGAACTAATAGTTCGGAAATAATTTCAGCACGTGCCCACTCACAATCGTGCCGGGACAGCCACCAGTTACGTGCCCCACGCCTAGGTAAACGCATACACACCGTCGAAGTAATTATAAGGTAGTTATCCCGAGCTGAGGGCTCAGAAAGAAACTACAAATATTTCCTGGCTAAGCAAGCTAAGCAACGATAGAAAAGCAACATGTAATGGCAGCCGAAAAACACTGCTTTGGAAAGTTAAAAAGAGCATAAAGTTGTAACGTTGTCCTCAAAGAAACCAGCGCACATCATACCAGGTAACACTATGGCTGTTCCGAAACAAACTGCCGTTAGTTAGGGTCTTTCCGCGAAAACCTAGACCAAAAGGGGCACTAAATCCGCGTCTTCTTCTTACAGGAGTGGTCCTCTAACCTTACCCCGCTGTCCCCAGAGCAAACTTCAGTAACGTGAAGCGTAGTGAAGACGGACGCGCGCGGTGTAACAGCGTCCGGGCCGGCACTCTGATTAAAGGCAGGAAAGAGCAAAAGCTTCTAGAGGGAAAAACAAACTTCTGGCAAGACATCCGAAAAAAGAGAAAATGAAACATCAAAGGAGAGGATAAGATGGAAATGTTCTTTTTGATCCATATTCTCGGTAGAGTCATGTCCTTATATCGTGCCGTCTGTGCCCTCAGCGAAACAAGGCGATTCCAATCAGCCACATGCATTGCGCGTTGCAGAAACAAAAAGACACGACCTCGTTTTGGTACCACGCTTCTAGAATTCACTCCTCATCACCCAATTCGTCACAACCTCTTCCTACTTTCTTACTACTACATAAATCATGTAATGACGGAACAAATAAGAACACACGGTTTATTGCCACAGCAGTGTTCGGCACGGAACTGAAGGCAAGCAAAACAAGATGCCTCACATCTCATTCTCTTTGCGTCTCTTTTCTACAAAAATCTGCCTAAACATTAAAGGGGCTCTGAAAAATCTTCCGAGCAGAGCACATCAACTCTCTGAATCCCTGCACTGTGTTTTCATGGACACCTAAGCCAAATGATATACTTCTACACGCAGCAGAGAACCCACAATCACGCGTAAAAGTTGGCGAGCCCTTCCCAGTGAATTTTTCATGCGCGCACCCTCCTCCGTCGCTCGCACCTGTGTATACAAGTTGAGAGATGGCTATTGGTTAGATTCTTTCAGACGTCAGGCAGCTACCACGGCTGCGGCCAATAATACGCGTGTAAATCCGGCGGGTCAGGAAGCTCCGCCTCCGGAGGTGGGGTCGGCGGAGGAGCGCCTACTTTCCATCGTACAAAAAGAGACGAGAGAAGAGGGAAAGGGTGAGTGCGCGAAAATTCAGATTTTTACTAGATAACTCAGCTTCTACAAAGCGCATTAAAAAAAATTCTTGCTGGACAATATCTGTGAAGCGGTGTTCTTTAACATCCCAGGCATACTGCAACTTTATTAGAGCCCCTTTCACAGCACCTTTAGTGAGGGAACGTTATTGAGCTTTAACATGTTGTGTTCTTACTAGAGCTCACCCTAGCGTCGGATGCCTTTAGGCCTTAGAAGACTATTCATTTAAACCTATAGCGGCTCTGTCAGCAACTCACTCTCTTTTTCGGCTTATTTCGCTGTGTTTCGGGAGGATATGAGAATACGCTAATATTCGTCGCCTGTTCTTTCCACGTCTCAAGAGATCTTGTAGCAGCAGGCTGGCTAGACACGCATCGCTCCAAACGACATACGGCCTCTAAACGGTAGAAAGAACAGGTTAGTTTGGGTTGTTCGACGCCAGAAAGCGTTAGGCCCCTAGAACTTACTGAAGACCAACGACAGTAAAGAATTTCTAACTATGCTGGATTTCGGAAAATAGAGCAGGCTTTCCAAATGACGAAGGTTGCCTAGCAACATTCGACGGAAGCCCCTGTACCACGATAAACTGCACAGCCTTGTCGTCATGCATTTATTGAAGCATGCACAGAAAGCTGTATGTTTTCTTGCGTTAGATAACAAGGATGGAGTAAACGAAGTCTTCTAATAGAGTATGCTGTCAATTTAGTTTAGCCAGATAGATTATAATATGTTTTCATTGTCACTGCAGCGCTGCTTTCAACTTAAACATGGCACTCTGGGGCGTTAGATTCTTTGTGAAGAGCAGATAGCCAACTAATTCCGCACGTGAAATGTACTCTTAAACTACGCCTGTGCACAAAGCAGCAAAACTATTTGGTGAAAACGAAATGTTCAGCACCATCAGCATGACTGCGCCCATTGCAGTGCAAAGACCTCTCCCATGTCTCTCCAATTAACGTTGTCCTTTGCCACACTTCCAACTGTTACTTGTGCGCCGATGCCTGCATCTTCATATTGTTCTCAATTTAAATCTTAAACTAGGAGGTTATGTGGGCCATTCCCGTGTTAACTCGAGAGCTCCAGTTATGAAAATTCTAGGCAGCCGACGGGACAGTTTTCGCTTCTCTGCAGTCGGCTGCGCGAATTTTTCAATCATAGTAGATTAGGCAACCTGGCCGACATTTCTGCTACTTACACGCTAGCATTGGGATAGTATTGGTAAGAAGCAGCAAAGTGTCAGCTAAGCCTATTATACTAAGCTACCGGTTCACACCGGTCTGCAAATTCATAAATTTTGAAATGAGGCCATAAGACTAACTGTCATATTTCGATCTATAAGCTGGCCTAACTAGCCAATAAAAATCAATTCGCTGTGTCCGTTTCTTGAAATGCAACTCCTCTCTTCTTTTTTCGGTTGTTTTATTTACTTTTACCATGCCCTCCTCTTATTATTCTTAATAATAAACGGGTGCCCGCTGTATGCGCCTCTCGTTCGGCATTAGCTTTCTGGTTCAACGGGGATCCAAGGCAGTTTAACGCGGCATAAACGAAGTGCTTTCAAAGAATTGTGCAACATATACTGACAGCTAACACAAAACCATCGCTGGCTTCGAATGAGGCAAAATTTTATTCCCCTCAACTCGTCGAAGTGGCACTAAAGCACGACCCGAATGCGCAAATATACAAAGAGTAATGTGGGTGACACATCGAGGTCCCAGACGCAACACCCCCCCCCCCCCCCACACACACACACAAAAAAAAGAGAGAGGCTGTGGTGGCAGCACAAGTGACGGCTTGCAGGCGGCTGCTATATGAACTTAGTTTGACCTCTGTCCTCGCCTGACCCGCTTCGCTTTGTGGCTCAAAGCGCTGTTCCTCCTTTTTTCTTGTCCCCTTGCGTACGGTACGTGTGGAATTTTTCGCCTTTCCTTTCCTTTTGTAGCCGTTTCTCTTCTACGCTTTGTCGGACCGGGCACCAAGGGAGCCGGCGGCGGGAGCCCAGAAAGGCCATCCATCTTTCCCGGTGGCGCGGTGTGCCCAGAAGATTTGGCCAAGCGCGAAGCCGGTATGGATTACATGGCAATATGATTGTGTCACGCGAGCTTTTGGGGCTGACGCCGGTGGCACGTCTCCGAGCGCCTCGCTCCCCTCGCGGTGGCAACACCGAAGGGATAAAAGCACTTGCGACCGGCGCAATATTTCCTTCTCCCTTGGTACCGCGCTGGCTCTCGTCCTTTTTAGCCGAGGGGGCTGCTGTTTTGCGCACTTGACATTTTGGTGTCGCGGTCGGTGCTGTTGCCTGAATGATGGGTTAATCCGTATGGACTGGTTGATTAAGTGAAGTGCGAGACTTCGCCTCGGCCCGCTCACCGCTCCTATCGCGTCGTGTTTCAGCCAGCGGGCTCTTAAACAGTTATTGTTGCTCCTAAAATATGGGACGAACTTTAATTAAACTATAAGCGTCCACTGTAGGCAGCGTTAATTTGGGATTGAAGTTCGAAGATACTGGCGAGCGTTTGTTAATCCTAACACCAAAAAGAATCGCTGACGGCCACCTAATCCTCCCATATGGTTCTGTTAGTTCTGTTGGGATTGTTACATGCCTGCTGGTATTGTTTTCCGGCAGTATATACGCATCAGTACTGATCGGATCTAGTGGAGTTGTACCAATAGATAACGCAGCTGATGTTAGATTGAACCTCATGTTATATCCATTAATACCCCTGAATAGGGGTCTTTAAGGAAAATAAACTTAAGTGAACTGAACTCAACTCAAATGAACTGAACTGAACTCAGCTGAACTGGGAGTGCACGCACGAGGAGTACTGTAATCTGGTGCACTCCAAACAGCGGTGTCGAGACGGCTTTAAAGTGAGAAGCGGGTAAAAGTTTGCCGAGGCATCCCTAGAAGTCGAGGTAGCAGACAGAGCGGGACACGTGTGCCCAGCGAGGCGTAATTTGATTAGAGCTCGACTGTTCAGCGCATCAGCAGTTGGCAAGTGTTGCTCCCGGATCCCGATCCTGGGCCTGGCGTGTCAGTTGACCTGTCGGGCGGCTAAGCCCAGTGTTTGCTCGGAGTAATTCAATTAGATAAACTTGTTAACCGTCGTCTGCGATCAGCCAGAGTTAAAAACAGTCTGCCTGCATCCGGGGATCCTTCAGTTCCCATGGTTACCCGGACCATGTGGAGAAAGGTATGAAATGTTTCGAGCCCCGCAAAAAAAAAAAAAGTATATAAACTCAGCCAGACGGCCGGAAGAAAAAAATAAATAATTTCGTGAATATCAGTAACATGCGAGACGAGATCTCTCTTTTCCTTTCAAAGTTTACCAGGAACAAGCAAATATAAAAGCTTACGGCCGAAGCTGCGCCTATTAACACTGGGCTTACGTTCAGTAGAATCGAAAACTGGGCGAGTTGGTGAATATTTAGCATTTTTACATATGTCGTGCTGTTAAAAATGCTAAATAGACATACGTTACTAGGAAAGCTTTAAGCACAAAGTTTACACTAGCAAAAATGGATATTAAATCAATAGAAGAGACTTTTCTAAATTTATACTTTATGCAATGGAGTTAGAAAGAATGTTCAAACACCAGACTGGCGTGGTAGAAAAAAAAACTGGAAGTCGTTTGTGTGCACTTCTTCCTTGACGAACTCATTAAAAAAGAAAAGAAAGAAAGAAGATCTAATAACAAGAATGAATTGAGCTTCAAGCGCAGTTTCGAAACTCGGAGCACGTGCCGAAGTACTCTCAAACGACAGCAGTTTCTTTTATACAGCTGCTCGTTCGATGCACTCAGGAAAAATACGCAGGCATATTCGCTTTTCTCATATTGGGAATATGGATTTTAGTTCAGCCTATACAAATTCTAAACGTGACGTTTCTCTTCCCGAAGCGAAGCAATGCGGGCTACCGAGGACGCTGTTATAGGGGTCTCCGGATGAATTTACGCCACCTTGGATTTTTTTATCTGCTGTGGCATCACACAGCACTTGGGTACTTTTCCTTTCGCCTCCATCGAAATACGGTCGCCGCAGCCGGAGTTGGATTCCGTCACCTTGAGATCAGTAGCCGAACGCCAAAGGCACTGAACCAACACGGTTCACCTGTACGCAATTAAAGGTGCTCTAGGGCCCTGCACTGAATTTGGTCGTATTTTCAGCGACGCCTTAAAGAGACATAAGGGAAGCAACTCGAAGTATGGCATCTGGTTCGGTAGTTCTTTGGTAACGTATGTGAAGTTTGACGTCCCGACACTGCACGTGGACCGTGAGAGACAGCAGTGTAGGGGTCCCGACCAATTTCGACTGCCTTGGTATCTTTAACGTGCACAGACATTGCACAACACACGGGATCGTTCTGCATTTCGACGCAGTCAAAATTACCCTGAGTCACTTTGCGACGTTAAAGCCCGTGAAACCTGGAAGCTGACAGAAAGGAAAGGCGACCGCAGACAACGGGATTCGATCTCACGACCTCCGAATCAGCTACACAACGCCTGAACCCCACTGCGCCCTAGCGGGCAGTTATATAACCTTTTTTGCTTGCCTGATGATGTGCAGGCACTTGGAGCTTCTTGCGCCCTTGAAATCTTAACTTACTCGTCTCAGCTTACGGCGTGCATCTTAGCATGAAAGTAGACATGGGTAACTATGAAAGCACAATTAGAGCATCTTTTTGGTGAAGGCTACTTTTCAAATCAATAGTGGCCTCCTCACGCAAGTCAACGTCAGCAATCTTTCTCAGGTGGTCGGAATTTCCGGAGCCCTTCACTACGGCGTCTCTCATAGCATGAGTCGCTTTGGGACGTTAAACCCCATAAACGAACCCAACCAACTTTTCTCACTCTTTTCAACTGTTAGAAAACTCGTGTAATACAAATTTTCAAGCTTTATAGACAAATAGCTGAAAATGGATATTCGGCTGTACACCAACAACAGCATGTATAGTTATGTACAAAATATTCTAAGGGCATGTGGTAGCGCGTGTTATAGGAAAATAGGTTTGGTTTGGTTTATGGGGTTTAACGTCCCAAAGCGACTAAGGCTATTAGAGACGCCGTAGTGGAGGGCTCCGGAAATTTCGACCACCTGGGGTTCTTTAACGTGCACTGACATCGCACAGTACACGGGCCTCTAGAACTTCTCCTCCAAAGAAATTCTAGCCGCCGCGGCCGGGATTGAACCCGCGTCTTTTGGGTCAGCAGCCGAGCACCATAACCGCTGAGCCACCGCGGCGGCTTTGTTATAGGAAAATAGTTTTGCGGCAACAATAATCTATTCACGCGCACTCACTGCAGCAGCTACCGCAAGTCTGCACAAAATGGCGTCTTGGCAGTACTTTTAAAAAGTGCGTAGTAAAGGTATTCGACGATTTCCTTTTTTTCGATATTCCTTAAACGGGATTGCTTTCCTTCATACTTTTTTTTCGGCATCTCTTTGTTTCCACTTGCGCTAAAACCAACACACTAGGATATTCCTTAAACGGGATTGCTTTCCTTCATACTTTTTTTTCGGCTTCTCTTTGTTTCCACTTGCGCTAAAACCAACACACTAGGATATTCCTTAAACGGGATTGCTTTCCTTCATACTTTTTTTTCGGCTTCTCTTTGTTTCCACTTGCGCTAAAACCAACACACTAGGATATTCCTTAAACGGGATTGCTTTCCTTCATACTTTTTTTTCGGCTTCTCTTTGTTTCCACTTGCGCTAAAACCAACACACTAGGATATTCCTTAAACGGGATTGCTTTCCTTCATACTTTTTTTTCGGCTTCTCTTTGTTTCCACTTGCGCTAAAACCAACACACTAGGATATTCCCTAAACGGGATTGCTTTCCTTCATACTTTTTTTTCGGCTTCTCTTTGTTTCCACTTGCGCTAAAACCAACACACTAGGAATAAAATTTGGATATTATTTTATTATTACTCCGTCAAAGGCCCCACAGAAGCGGCCTGCAATGGGCCTGCAAAACTGCAGCAAAAAAGCACATACTTGAACAGGCTTCTAGTAAGGGTATTACCGTGCAAGAACATAGACAAAAAGTTGTACATGTGCCGTAAACCGGTAGTACTTATATAAAAAAGAATACAGAAAAAGGAACATGAAAGAAAACTAGGGAGAGCATAAAAATAAAACGGCGTACATCGCACAGACTGGGAATCTAAATTACCGCTTACACTTACGTAGACAAAAATAACACGTGTTGTTGAGAAGCGATAATATCCTCAGGAAAAAAAAAAAAGAAACGATAATTGATGCAAGAAGTCGAAATACAGGAGGCCAGAGGGAGATGAGCCGGAATTTAAAGTGCGCGACTAATAACTTTCCTAGTGAATCATGCTATGTATAAATGCACACGCTCCTCGAATGCACAACAGACAAAGCTATCAAGGTAGATGCACCCAGGTTTTTCCTTTGTTCTATCCTTAGTGTAGGCAGCACGACGACACAAAGAACGTGGGTGCAATAAAAAATTTTGCTCATTCTTCGAAAGATTGAGAGGCACGATGAGGCAAGATGGCGGCAAGCTTACAAGTTTGAACACGTGCAAAGACACATATGCAGCTAAAAAGTGCTGTACACGGCGTGACGTCCAAGATAGGAGAAACAAAACACTGGAGATGGGGACGATTAGGGGCGGGCTCCAAAGCAGTTATCGTTTTGTGCTTAGTGGCGTGGAACGCACGAAAAATTCAGATATATGGTGGATAAAAAAAAAGAAGCACATAATAGACACGTGCGCTGGCAGACACCGTCAATCTTGACGTAATTGCTCTTTCCTTTCAATTTCTTTATTTCCACTGGCGAACTTCAGGAAACGCGCCAGTTTCTACGCACAAAGCAATATATCTTCGATTCCTGAACTGTCATGTTCCTGCGGCTTTCTTCGGCACTTCGTTCCTTTCGCTTCCGTGTGAGCAGCCCTGTGCGCGAAAAGAGGAAAGAATTTCTTCGTTTTTTTTTTACTTTTTGCTACCTTTTCCAAGAAATTGAAGGGCACAAGTAAACAAGAGTGCAGCCTCTTCGTCCTTGTTGCGTTCTAACGTACCGTGCTCCTATATCCGCCTACTTAAAAGTACTTCGCCTCCTCTAATGACGACGCTACGGTTGGCTGTTATTTTCAAAGAACACGCTACCCTCCTAGGTTGTTGCTTGTACTCTCCACAACATGAAGGCGATGTGAGCGCGCTGCAGATTTTCCCAGAATCAACAGGCGTTGAGAGAGTTCCGTAGGTGCGCTCAGATTCGACGTCCGCCATCAACTAGCGCAAGCCTTTTTAGGTTGCGTGCGTGCCATTAGTTTTTCAAGGAGCACATTAGTTGTCAGATTTTTTTTATGCTTTTTTTTTACGACGGGCGAGGGACATCTCAAGTTTTTTATGCATTTGGTAATATAGGTTTCTGCTGCCACCGTTGACTTTGTGGGGTGTTCAGAAATAATAAGGACGCAATTTAGTTTTTCCACTAGTTCGTTAGCCCAGAATCTCTTCAGACATTTTCCTAAAACTCAGCCGTATAAATCGTTGAAACCCGTAAATTTAGCGACATGCGGTTACACAGAAATTAATTGAAGCTCTCGTGGGGAAAAACAAAGGTGTAGAGTTTGTTTTTAGGTGATCAGTCCTGCGACAATTAGACACAAGTCGAAGAACAATAAAAAGTTACGGCAAAAACAAGTTTCCGAAAACATAATTGGAATCTGCCCTTTAGGGAGTTGGGGCAATCGGGATGGGGCATTGCGCTAACGCTTCCAGACGTGCACCCATTTTATGCGAAGCATACTACTTTAGCTACCACTTCAGCCCTTCACCGTGGTTATGCGCCTCCAAATCACGTGATACATGACGTCACACCACGTCACACGATGACGTCACGACAGTAGAGAAACGGGGGCCCACCTCGCGCCGTCGCTGTGGTTGTGCGCCTCCAAATCACGTGATACATGACGTCACACCACGTGACACGATGACGTCACGACAGTGGAGAAACGGGGGCCCACCTCGCGCCGTCGCTGTGATCGTGCGCCTCCAAATCACGTGATACATGACGTCACACCACGTGACACGATGACGTCACGACAGTGGAAAAACGGGGGCCCACCTCGCGCCGTCGCTGTGGTTGTGCGCCTCCAAATCACGTGATACATGACGTCACACCACGTGACACGATGACGTCACGGCAGTGGAGAAACGGGGGCCCACCTCGCGCCGTCGCTGTGGTTGTGCGCCTCCAAATTACGCGAAACGATGATGCTTCGCATTCTCCAGGCTTAACCAAGTTAAGCTTCAGCATTTTTTCCTATTATTTTCATCATTAAGAGCGGAATATGTCATGTTCAGATTTTCAATCGCAGTTCTCTATGGCACAGTGGCACTGGAGTTCAGCACCTCAGCACAAAGCAGCGTTGTCGAATTCAGTGCCGCCGTTGCCTGATTTTAACGAGCCTGCAGAGAAAAAAAACGCTAATGTACTACTGTTCCACGGGACTGTGCCGGGCCCAAGGACGTTATTTATAACCTTCTTGGATTGGCCACGGGACATTACATGTCAAGGTACCTTTAAGAAGCGTAGGTGTCATGTAAATTGATTCAGAGCCTTCTTACCATACCATAACATTACCATACCATAACATGGTATAGTATAGTATGGCACGGCATAGTATGTCGTGCCATATCTTACCATACCTTACCATACTGTACCATTGGCTTTGTCGCTTCCCGCAGCTTTGCCGGTGACTTTGGTTTTGGCGCTCCCACAAGTACGGTGGTCGGGAGGTGACGGGCGGGGAGAGAAAGGGGGGGGGGGGGGGGGGGTGAGTGGGGCGAGGCACACGCTAGCCAAGTAAGCGCCAAAGGTTTTCAGGGAGGAAGGAAGGTAGGGAGGGAGCGAGGGAGGGAGGGCTAAGCAACGTTGTAACTTATATCGCAAGCTCGACGCCCTGACACTGCGGAAAAATAATGGCCGTGCCCTCAGGGCTGCCGACCTCTGCGGCCAACGTAGATGATATCCATGTGGCCCGCCAAGGCGTTGTACTCGCACAATGCTCCAAAAAATCAGCACACTCCCTTGATGCTAAAGCATATAGCGTCAAGCTCTTTTCAAGTTTTAATATTCATGACGTCCGAAAAAATGAACAGAATGAGTCAAATTATTTATGCACGCTGTGCTGCACGCCACTCACGGTGTGCCGTCTTAGAATCAGCAACGGATGGCGCCCACAACCAGCTCAACGATACTCTCTCAACAAAGCGCTTCAAGCTATGTCCGTACAATTTTCGAAGACTGCGACAAGACGGCCTCATAGTAAAAGCCTAAGCACCAGAACGCGTAAAACGACATGTGAAATGCGAGGCTGTCCAAGCTAAGTCGCATTCGTGTTTCTAGATAACATCTTTTAGGCATACCTTTTCTAATTTCTCAGTGGCTATGGTGCTCGGCTGCTGGCCCGAAAGACGCGGGTTCGATCCCGGCCGCGGCTGTTGAATTTCTTTGGAGGAGAAATTCGAGGCCCGTGTACTGTGTGATGTCAGTGCACGTTAAAGAACCCCAGGTGGTCGAAATTTCCGGAGCCCTCCACTACGGCGTCTCTCATAGCCTTAGTCGCTTTGGGACGTTAAACCCCATAAACCAACCAACCTTTTCTAATTTATAACGCCAATTGTTATAGACAGACACCGCTTCCCAAGATTTCAAGGTCGCCGTTGGCGTGAAATGAGGTCACAGATAGCAGGGTAACATGACTGATTTGAATTGGGCCCAGGATATGTGAGTCACGTGACGAGTAATAGCCAGCTCAACCCTGGAACATATTACTTCTTCCACATCTCTAGGACACACATGCAGAGCTGACGCTGACATTACGTGAAAGCTATTTACACTTTTTTAAAAGTTAGTGTAACACGTGTGTCTCGCTGAACATGGCGCTAAAAAAGGAGTCAGTCGTCGTAACTCGTGAATAGTGCCGAAACAGGTTTATATAACGACACTGAACCACAGGGAAGCCTTCTGTTTCGTGGGCCAGGATTCAGGCTACCCTTGCGACTCGGTGTGTCTGCTTTCTGGCTTTCCCGCCGTTTATTCATTCGCTTACATTTTATTGTTTGACAGCCGGCAGCGCTTTACGACCGTGTCGTGAGTTTCGTTCCTCTCCAACACTACGTCCTCGGTATTTCGCTGATGTGGAAAGACGGTGCAAAAAAAAAAGAATGAAACAAAGCTGGAAAGCTGAAAACACAGCGCCTCGCAAGCAATCCTGCAAAAGCAGAGATTCTTTTCGGCTCCGGCCGTGCGACCCTGTTTGTCCTGGACGGCTGTACGGGGCATGGCTCAGCAGCCGGAAGCCTGGCGGCTCGCCGTTAGATTTTATTGCGCCGCGCGAAACAACAGGGCGAAGGGACCGGAATTAAAGTTGATAGGGGAGAGGGAAGGGCTGCGCAGCGCGGCGCGCGCGCCGAGCCAGCGGGATAACCTGATTTTACGGCCCTGGTTCCAGATGTCCCCATAATACCGTACACTGGAACTGCATTAAGGTTGTTATTCTTTGGGGAGCCCGGCAGAACATTGCCGCTGAGAACCGCAGTCGTTTGTCAGAGGGGCGAGCCCCGTGCGACCGGGACCCGTATAGAAAACTTTCCGGTTGAAATCTTTTTTTTTTTTTGACATCGTGACGGGATTTGCCACCTCCAGCGGTGTACAAGAAAGCCCCTACCTTTATGCCGGAACCTATCCTGGCGCTCCTTACTTGCTGTGATATCAACCTTCACTCTCTGTGGGAGTCACGGCTTTCTAGTCACTCGACTTTCGTGCCCAAAAGATAAAGGTTACGACGAACCGGCGTTGTAATACCTCGAAGACATTGTCCAAGGGCCCTATACAAGTGTCCGCCAAGCACCTTGTCTAGCAAGACCACCTCGAAGAACCATCGCAAATCACATCGAGCATCAATGAAGGCAGTCGCTCGTAACCTAAGCGGAAGGGTAACACGCTCGACTTTTTTGGCTTGGCGTTGAAGCTTGCGTTGTGCCCTTAAAACAGGCCCGTCGCTTGCCGCGCGATGCAAACTCCCTATACTGGCACACCTTTCAGAAGTGTTTCAGGCCTTTAACGTCCATCAGTGATAGTTTACGCATGGGTTAAGACCTACCAGCTGCTGACGTTCACTGTGACCTTAAACGGCACAAAATAGAAAAACTAATTACGATGACCGGCCGTCCAGTTCACGATCGACACACTGGACTGTGCTAGGGATGGCCCAGGATTGCAAAAACTTAACATGCTCTGTGGTTCCGGCACTTATTACATTCAACTTCCGATACGGTTGTGCGGCTGAGTGTATTAGAGAACGTCCTTTTTTTAAAAATAAAAGTGGACGCTGGCAACGGTGTGTTGAAATCTGGCATCAAATATCGCATCAGAGCCGCCAGTAATGTGTAGATGAGGAAAAAGGCTTGAGAAAAAAGAACAAGCAGGTTGTGTGAAAAGCATTTGAAGGTCCCATTAAACGTAGACACTGTGTATTTTTGTCGTGGGTGGTTGCAGCAGTGTAGGTTCAGGTAGGTTCGTGTAAACAGTCTTGAGTCCAAACTCACTTTATGCCATGAAGAACACGATTCACAAAGGTGATGGCAACAAACAGAGGCAGATAGAAATTTTTAATGCCCCGTCTTTCAAACATGACTTTTACATCTTTCGGAGGTGTCAAACACTCAGGTGTCAAAACAGAAACTAATATTACAACTGTTAGGTTCGGATACATCTTGGTAAACAGCGCGACTCCCATGGCAAAGACGAGACGAATGACTAACGGACGGGCGCTCATTACCAACACATTTAAAACCTCGAACACCTCGCATCCTCTTTTCTTTTTTTCGACTTCTGATCAACATTCACCGTTAACTTCTACATCCTAGCAGGGCTTTTTCATCAACGGTGAAGTAAACCCAAACACGACTCTAAGAGCCTTCCGATATGAAAAGCCTCCGTGATCTATAACGTGACTCTAACTGTTTGAAGAAGCGTTCCGGGTCCTAATAAGACCGAGCATGCCATCACTATTGACACTGAAGGGACAACGTCGAGTTCTGTTTGTGATTTGCAGCACCATAGTTATATTTTAATGTAGCGTTCATACAGCGTCCTGCTTCACACCCGTAAACACATCCACTAGTGAACAGAATTTTAGATGCTGTTTCATTCTCATATTCTATAAACAGACGTTTGTGGCGCACACTTTTTATAATCATCTTCATGAGCAGCAGCAGCAGCTTGCATGTGTCGACTGGAAGACAAAGCCTCTCCCAAATCCCACCACTTTACCCTGTCCCGTGTTAAATGCGGCCAACTTATGTTCGCAAACTTCCTAATCTCATCTGCCCGTCTGACTTTCACTCCGTCACCTAAAAGGACCATAGGTTATCTTTAAGTTACATTATATGCTCTCGACGATCATATTGAATGCTCTCGTGACGTCACAAGGGCATACACGGAGCAATGTCGTCTGCTATCATTTCCGGAATGTGCGCAGAAAGGTCTTTTGTCCCCGATACTTTCACGGGCGATCGATGTTGCAGACGTCCCTCATACATTAGTGACTGTTGCCGCAAAAGTGAAAACAGTAACATTTCTTTTTTTCGGAATAGGCACGGTCCGGTCACACTAGGCCAATGCGGTGCCGGTCGGGTGGGTTGTTCGGTACGCGGTTGATGTCGACGCACCGCTCCAACTGTCACGTTAGACCAAAGACGACGCCAGCGCGACCAACGACCGCGCATCGTATTAGTCTAAAGCGTTAGCTTAGTGGGAACCAGAAAAGTGTAGTGAGGGGCTTGTTGGTACGACAATCTATAAACTGAAGAAGTTTAAAACTTATCGGACCTTATGCCAGCCACAGTGGCATAGCTACGTGCGTGCACCGTTGAAGCTGTGCTTTCAGTCAGTGCATAGAACAGAACGGCGAGGCAAGCGAGACGGGCAAAAAACTTCGCACGACGCTGCCGCTCGTCGCTCCCTGCATGCCGTCGCCTGGGCTTGTGCGGCCGAGCGAAAGCTTCACGCCCGGCGAGGCGATGGCCGGAAAAACTGCGCTTGTGTGTACCTTATCCGCATCGAAAAACGCGAAACGAGCGGCTGCATTTCATATCTTCACGCTTTAATAGTAATCAGCGGTGAGCTTTTCCCAGATTCTTAAATTTCGGTCGACGGCGGAACGCCGGTCCCTTTTGTGACGAGGCATAGCGAGTCGACAGGAATCATGTGTACGTCTTTCGACGATTGCGGTGAGGGCGCGTTCATAAGTTTTTGAGCATGCAAGTAGCCGCCGAGAGTTGTTTTGGCTACTGTGAACTCAAAGCGACGACTGCCTACATAGCAGGACGCGCGTACAATAGGGGAGAAGTGCCGATGTGACCCTGTCTGCAGAGCTTGTGCTGAAGGCGCCAGTCGTCAGCGTCGACTGCGGACAACAAATTTGACTGTCTTATTAATGCAAGTGGTTTCCGAATGTAGGGTTAGGTAAAGCGACATGAAATCAAGTATTGGTGACATCGGAAGAAGCGATACAATTACCCAAGAGCGCCCGCCCTACGCGAAGCGCAGATAATTGCAGCGTTATCACAGTGTGTAAACGAGTAAAACTAAAACTGCCTAGCAAGAGTAGATAATATGTAAAAAAGAAAAGCCCACCTTACACGTCATGCCAAGCAAACTAACAGTGCTGTTTGTGCACAGCTATGTAAACAACCTCAGCGCTGGGCTGAAGTTGTCGCAATCGACGCATTCCTGCGAGGTTTGGGCACATGCAGTAAATGCTAAATGGTGTACTATTATCTTGAAGCACTCATTTATACAGTGCCGACTATTTGTCGGTGCGGGCAGCCAAACATTCGAGTAACATTACGTTTTGCCAGCGGCTAGGTTCTGCAAAAGAGTACGAGCCCTATATATGTGCGCTCAACTTACACATGCACATATACAGCGGGGAAGCCATCGAATTCCGTACTTTTCTCTGCTTTTTTCGTGCCGCAAGCTTACTCTAGTGCTACCTTGTTACGATTTGAGTTTAATTATAGCCGACAAATAGCGGGAAAGAACTTCACCCAGCAAGAGAACGCTACGCCCTTCACGGCGCACATTGGCGAAGGTACGCCCAGCACGTGCCGGCTCAACTTTCACATACGGGAGCACTCGACTGCTCAAAGAGACCACACGCATAGCATATGAATAACGTGCTTCTAAGTGTAAATAATAAAGCAGCGGTGCATAAATTTTTCTTTCCTCTGCAATCAGAAAAGGGGCGCCATGAGCAAGTCCGCTTTCCAAAGAATAACTAAGCTCGCGTACTATGCTTAAGCCTTCCGAAAAGAAAACACGGAAAATGCATTTCATTTCGCTAAGCAAGAAAAAAGCATTTTGAGCGACCGCCGTCCACGGTGTGCATGCAAGCACCTCAGCGCTGCGAACAGCGCGCAGCAGACGACGCGAGGTGGGTATACCCTTGTGACGTCGACGGCCAGAGGTTGCCAGACCAGCAAGCAGTTCGCGAATGAAGCAAAAAAAAAATCGTTTTAAAAATATGTAGTGCAGAGAGTCAACTGATACTTCAGAGCATTTTACTTTAACGTGTTGGCAATTAAATGCAAAAAGCAGGATATGCGCGAAAATAGGCTGACATGGCCCCTTTAAGTGCTCTTCGCCATTTTTAATTACAATGTTTCACTCTCTATTGTAAATTGTTGTTGTCTTTCGGGACTCTTGAACATTACTTTATATTTCTTCCTATAACTATCTTTACTAAATATTCTGCTTTGCTTGCCTAGGTCCTCGGTCATGTTCTGCAATTCAGCTTCTGAGTTGCTTAGTAATATAATGTTATCAGCAAATTTGACATTACTAAGGTACTATTAATTAGCTTTTATCCCCTATTCCTCCCAACTCAGTTCTCTGAGTACCTCCTGCAAACAAGCAGTCAGCAGTATTGGAGAGATCATGTCTGCTTGAATGATACCCTTCATGATTATTATTTTACCAATTGTCCTATGAAAGGCAATGGTCGCTTTGCATCCGCTATAGATATTCCCCAGTTACCTTAGCATCAGCCCTGTACACGTTACAGAAAATAAGTAATTGATTACAATTAAAATTATTCATCTCAAAATGTAACTTATTACAGTGTTTAATTAAAGCCCTAGAAAAGTAACTTAATAACGACAGAAAAGTAATCGATTGCCACTGCGTTATTTGCCTTCCAACTTTCATTGCGATAGTAAAAATATAATCAGACTACAGTGATCTACTGGGTTGCTTGATATTTTGGCACTCGTTGTTAATTTTTTAGATGAATGTTTGTCGAGTTGTCGCTAACTTTCCGGCATTTCCTCATGGAGAGATCAGAGACTACACTGAACACTCCCTCAAAGTATGCGCTCTAGAAAAAGTTGATATTTTAGCGGATGAACACACCGCGCACCAAATTGTAATTTCCCAATGCTGCGATGTTAGTGGCTCAGTTATGTATGAAGAACCGCGATCGTTGTTGATCCGTGCTTTGTGTGGAAGCCTCCGAGTTGGTTGTATTGGGAGGTAAGAGCGGGGGGGTTTAGAGAAGAGATGAGGCTTGGGCATGTTTGTATGACATACTTAATGGAAATAAATAGCGCACAAGAGAAGACGGGACAAGCGAGGAAGGAGAGCTTGCATATCTGGCACGATAAGCAGATGGCTGTCGAGGGGGTGTGTGTCTTGTTGATGTTATCTTCGATCCTGTTCTTTGTTGCCTTTCTGGACATGTGTATATATGCTCCCGATTTTGCAATAAACAGTCTGTTGAAAGTAGCGCTTTTCTGTGTCTCCTCGCTTGTCCCGTCTTCTCTTGTGCGCTATTTATTTCCATTAAGGGGGTCTAGAGAGTGGTCACGTGATACTTCTCGTGACAATAGAAGGCGGGCGAGACGCGCTCGTAGTCCACATAGGGTTTTTCAATATTAGCTAGAAAGAAAGCCGGCGCCACCGTCTCTGCCAGTTTCTCGCAACACTTCATCCACCGCGGCAATGTGGCGAAGACGAAGTTTCTTATTCTCCTTGGCTAGTGTTGCGCCCAAAAAATGCTTCACCGCGATGCTCTCCATTGAGCGCAGATCAAATTGTCTCAATAATGCGTTTTTCACTTTTTAACTAAATTTCACGCAAGTGTTTGGCTGGTATGCAAGATTTTACTGCATTTCTTCGAGGTTCGCCATCATAAGCGTCTTATTGCTTCATGCCTAACCATAGCCAAGCCAAGTAAGAAACCTTGTCTTCCGCCTCTCCGTGGTGGATGAAGTGCAGACGTCCTAGCTTTCCCTATAGGTAATATTGAGAAATTCTATGGTGGTATGATCACGCACGATGCTTCTCCGCTGCAGGTCCGTTGTCGCGCTGTCAATGTTTGCCATCAAGTTGACTCAAAGCTGCACCGTTAGTTGCAACTTGTTTTGGGGAAAAAGATACTGTTTACAAGATATCAAAACAGAAAAATTAATTGAATTACCAGGCATGAAATGTAATTTATTACAAGTAATCCATTACTTGTAACGCGATAAGTACAACTCTACTTTTCATATACTTCTACATCCTTGTTACACAGTGCTTGCATGACTACGGGCGTTCCGAATGAGTCAAGTGCTTTCTCGTAACCTAGGAAGGCTATAGTGGCCCACCTTTAGATCGGTTCGTTATATTCCTCGCATTTCTCTAACACCTGTTCGATGCTGTGAATGGGGTCTATATTCCAGTAGCGTTACCGAAAACTAGCCCGGTTCTTTGGTTCACTTAAGTCTAGGGTTGATCAAAATCGATTAGCGTTTATCTTAGTAAGAACCTTGCAAACAACAGACAGCAAGAACAAAGGATAGCAAACTGATTGACGTCTAATTTTTAACGTCCTTGACATCACTCCTTCTTATGGATTAAACAATCCTCATGGAACCCCACTTTTTTCTCCAGATTGTGAGTGAATGACGGCGCATAGGGGCTCACTACCTTCACATGGCTCTTTTAATAGAGCTTAGCTTGATTATAACGGCGTTTATTCTGTTGTCAGTGCTCGAGAATTACTTCTCCTTTCAACAAAGATAACAAAAAACTTACGCGTTTGCTTTTGCTGGCTTTCTGAGCCGAATGCATACCCTATCATTTGTTTAACATTGTGCATGCCTCAGCATCAGCTCCGACCATTATTCTAAAGTAAATTCTGTCTCGTTACCCTGCCGACCTCTTCACTCTTTCCTTTTACTTCCATGGTTCGTCGCCCTGCACGTACGATTAAAAAGCGCGCACATTAGCCGGTGGCAGGCAGCACATTTTCCGCTTTATGGATGCCATAGGGGACACGTGAAGTCATTCAGCGGCTCGTTAAAGGTTAATTATCACTGCGGGCAATAACACACATCAAGGCCCCCTTTTCCCTTTCCCATATGAGGCCAGTAATGAAGGTACCCGCAGTTAGCGCCCTGAACCCTGAGCATTAGCACTGCTCGTTATGGGCGAAACGTTTAGTTTTCCTGACATGTGAACGCAGGAGACGACAGATAATTTGCCCACACCTGGCCTCATCCCTGTGTAGCACATCTGCTGCAATTGTACGCCATATATTTGCCCTTACATTATACTATATGTGTTTTCTGTCGTGGAAACCAAGCCAGAGTGAACTGTGGTCAAGCTTCTGTAACACGGGGCTTCCTCATCGTATCTCCATAATTGCTAATGCATATAAACCTTCCCTGGGAGGGAAAGAAAATATGTGCCAAGGGCAGTATTATTCAGTCCGGGCCACACATTTGCCTCGGGGCATTGTCGCGTAGTTCTACCAAGAGATATAATGTCACCCCTGTCTTTTCCTTCGCTTACTTTCCACTACCTACCATTTCTGAATTCGCGTACAGAATATCTCTTTTTCTTTTTATCCCTGCGGCGCACGCTGGAATGTTCTACGCGGAAATTGCAACCACTGTTTGTTAGCAATGTCGAAGCACTTAGACTTGATTTATTCTTCTTTTGTTTTTGCATTTCGTACGTATCGCTTTCTTAACTCTTAATCACCTCTTATAAGTGCCTTTTCGACTGAAACGTGGCCGAAAATGTAAGCAAAAATAATCTTGGTCTTGCAGCAAACTTGACATGAAACAAAGAAATGAAAAAGAGCACCCACAATCAATGAGAAGTGCTCATCAAACTACATCAAAGCAAATAAACAACCCACACAAATTATGCGCAGAAGTGATCGAAATAAACCGTCGATGCCATCGACTAACAGAATGCTAAAAACCCTCAAATTACCTTTCGTAGTAAAGAAAGCCACGAAAGAAATTTCCCACGCGCAAGACACTTAGACCTTTCTACGGTATTAAATTTAACCCAGAACAACTTAGGTCAAGGAACAAAGTGTTTCTCACATCTAATTCCCACAGAATAGCGCAAAAGAATAGACAATACGTGCAAAGCCTTCTTACGACCACACAATCGCCTACGTTGTCTTCCTGCGTGCAGTCCCGTTGTTTGCACTGTATCCAAATTATTACACAACACCAAGCTAAACTTCGCCAATATGTAGATTCCATGATGCGCAAACTACACCAGCGAAGCCCATTTCTGTTGCCGTCTTCTGTTCCGTCCCCGGCCACAACACAGACGTGACGGTCCAATAAGAGCGCGCATCGACAGCCTGATAGATGTGCTCAGAGGTCTAACGGGGGAATAGGCGGTGTCTTCGAGAAGGAATCGAATACCCCGCACACAGACACACACAGACGCATCACACACTCTCCGGCAGCCCCAGGTAGGTCACGCCTAAATGTCCCTCTCTAAATCAGCGCGCTTAAGGGGCGGGCCGCAGAGGGCTGTTTCGACGCGCTGCAAGAGCCTCATTATCGCACCACGAGTTAAGCTAAGCCCATCCGAGCGGTTCTGTCTCAAGCAAGGGGCAGAGTCCTCGCCAGGCGGACAGGGACGGTGCGATGGGGAAGCACAGGGCGCCGGCGCCCTCCCATGCAAGCCGTCTTTCTCTGAGTAGGATTGATGCCGAAACTTTGGTCTGCCTTCAGGATCCGCCTGGATTTCCTGGCGGGAGAGGAATACGCAGAATGCTAGAAAAAACAAAACAGAAACAGTCGGCTAATTAGGTTCGCGGCTGCGTGGCGCCCCATGGGAGTAACTGGGCGCGTCTTTTCCCCGAGAAACAACGGAATATTTACTCGTTAGGCACAGAGAAACGACCGGGAAGGACCGCCCCTATTTTTCTACCACCCTCTTAACCCCCCAAACCTTCTCCATCCCTAGTCACTCTGAGCGCTTGCGGCTTTTCGTTTGCAGTGCGCTGCGAGCTCATATCTCTTAGTAAGAGTGACTGAAACACACAGGACTTCCGCGCAGAATGATTGCTCCTCTCAACGTATAGTTCATCAGATCGCCTGCTACGCAAAGGCTCAATTTTGCGCTGCTTTCAATTTTCATTCGTTCTCCTTTCATTTTCATTCAAAGAAACCATGATTATTGAAAACAGTTATAAAAGATGCTTTTGAATTCAATTTATTTACAGAAATACTTTTTCACAATTATACGGAGCACATCCCGGCAATCAAACTCCTTCCACGGCTTACCTGGTAAAATACACCGGGAGCTTTGTATTTTTGCTAGCAAATACCCCTCGTGCGATTGCGTATAAACCCGAGAAACATGCATATATCCTTTACAGTGCACGAGAAAAAAGTTCAAACGCCGAAGCGCATTCCGCGTTATTTTGGCCGCACCTGAACTGGTTTGTATTGTCAGGTACAGACTTCCCGACAGAAGTTTACACTATATAAACAATAGCAATGCACGATGAATATGAACCTAATCTGAAAAATGTTATTCAACAAACCGTTCTCCTCTCCCGTCTATCGTCATGTGACAATATTGGCCCAATGATGCCGAGGCGCTAGTAGTGTTGTGCCGTGTGGCGCTCCTTGTTTTCCTAGTAATCAAAGAAAGGATGAACATTGATATTTGATAGAAATTAAATCCATGGCGAATTTCACAAAAGCTTGCTCAAGGTATGCGCACTTGGAGGTAGAGTAGTTCATTTTGAGTCGTCCCAATATCTTTGTCAATCATGCATTCGCACCAAGGGCCTGCGTTAGACCTGCGTTAGAAAAAAGACTGCGTTAGAAATCACAGCGAGAAAAGTTAGAGCTCTTGGTAATAATCTGCGTTGACAAAAAACCCTATCGTGCCAGTGTCTATGCGCGTTAAAAGTGCGACAGAAAGAGAGTTCTTCCCAGGTCTCGTTGCGCGGAGAGATTGTAAACACGGTTGCCGGTTTTATTTTTTTTATTAGTTTTTCCTTTCTTTCATTTTTTTTTACGCTCCAGCCAACAGCATGGCAGACTACAAGGGCACTGAACGATGCGAAAATAGCGTACCATACACATGGGAGCCTGACTAACAGAGGCCCACATAGTAGTGTAATAGCAGTGGCATAGTGCTAGAAACAAAGTACTCCAAGTAAAAGAGCGCTTAACTCACGAAAGAAAGTAAATGACCCACTGCAGATAAAATGCAGACGAAATAAAAGTAGCAAGAAACGTGATAATATAAGAGGCAGCCACCTCAAATCAGGCGTCGGTCGATAAAGCATAAGTCATTGCATTCACAAAGTTGTAATGACAAAAAGGGCAAAAAAGATCATAACCTATCTACTTGGAGTTGTATAAATAGTGGACATTGTTGATAGAATTAGTGTCGCCAGTACCTCTAGAATGAAAAGCAGATTGTAGTCCTGCAGGAAGTCTTGCAGACGCCGGTAGTCTTGTAGTAAAGTAGCTTGTGGTAATTCAGGACAATCAACGCTACGTAAACCACCCTATAAATAAAAGCCCACGCCGCTTTCCTCTGCCAGTGACCGAAGTAATAAAACGACAAAGCAGTTAATCATTATCACATAAATGTCACCTACCATTGTATCGGTTCTAAACAATGTGAACTAGTTTCTGCTGGACCCGCTCTATTTTCTGCGACGTTGCAGCCGAAATAGAATTGCACCGAAATAGACTTGCATGTCACAAGAACCTGGTCCTTGCACCCGTCTCGCATTTCTTACGGATATTTACTGAGTACATGAACATGTTTGTATTTCAGTGCAGCGGCTCTTTTATGTCAGAGCAGTGCGCAGCGTCGCTGGCCCTCAAATGCCGGCGGAAGAAGCTTCTCTGCAAGGCGCTTTTAGACAGCTGTTTATAGCTCTCCTATTTCGTCCGCTTGCATGCTTAGCGTCGTATGCTACAGATAATGAGCAACGGTGAAACATTAAGAAGTGAAAACGCTTTCTTGCAAACAAGTCGCTGCTCATAGGCACCCTCGGCCAGAGCTGAAGTTTACAACCACAAAAATACGTCTTGCAAGCAAGAACAAACCCATACAAAACGACATGGTATGACATCTCGTTATCACCGTGAGTAAGATAACGCATTCCATATTACCGTGGCTGTGACACCTGTCTCGAGCGGGAGCAGTCTGAAATAGACTGCAACAAGTAGACTAAATATAGAGAAACCGCGCTCGTTGAACAGCCTTAGAAAGCAGCGGCGGTGAAGATGGATTACTGTTATTCACGATCAGATTAGCTTTGCTTTGCGGAGTACATGTGTTATCAAGGATCTGAGTCTGTGCCATTTACACCACCGGTCTGAATGCATGAAGCTTCTTTTGCTTCGTACGCTGATTAGACCAGCGTCCTGGAAAATGAAAGCTTGTTCGAAAACTACTGCTGATAGGATACTTACATTCACTTCAGCTAAAACATTCATCCCTTTACGCCTGCCACGGTTTTTCAGCTCTGGTATTTTTTTGCAAGACGTAGGAAAGAAATAACTTGCTGATTTCGTTTGTTTCTTTTTGGACAACACTGACAAGTGTCGTTCTTAACGTGGCGTTGCGTTTGAAATCCCAGACAAAGGAAGCTTCACGTGGCTGTAAAGAAGCAGTAAGAATCTGACAGCGGACATGACAGAAATCCTCCCGGAGCCGACGTATTTCTCAAGCATCGCGTATCTTAGAATTTTCACCGGTGGTGAGCAGAGTGTGCCGGGCCTACTCTGGTGTAATACGACTGTGAAATTTTTTGCTTGTAATCCATAGGGAGCAAGCTTCATGAAATGTATTCGACGGCGCATAACTCGACAAGCTCTTCTTGCCTGCTAGCGCTATCAGTTTTGTTCGCGAAAACAGCACAAAACAATGAAAGTACACTTGAAATCTAAAGCTATTCCTTTGTCTTAAATTGAAAAGACAGCAGTGACAAGAGAATTACAGACGAGAAGAGCACGCCTTGAAATATAAACGCTGAGTAGAGGCGGACGCAGTGAGCTTTTCAAACCTTCGCTGACGACATGTTATTGCAGAATGCACAGTGGCACCAATTTTAAGTGAGATCGGAGCGAAGACACTGCACGGTATCAAATAAGCTTAAAGTTGAGGAAAGAGCAGTGTAAAATTTAGGAAGGGACACCTAACTACCTTATGCGCTGGCAATGCCATAGCAGTAAAAGCTGTTGATGCTTTTACAGGAAGTTATTTCACGACTGCTCTGGTGATGTCCCTTCCCTTCAGCATATGAGAATATCCGCTCGGTTGACGTCACTTCCGTCTAGAGAATGGCACTTATCCTGTCCTGTAACTAAAGGTCTCTCCATCCAATGGACGAATTTTTTTTTATTACCGACGGGACATTTTTTTCCTGATGAGACTTTTAATGCTGTTGCATTAAAACAAAGCTCACGACAGTTCGACAGGTTACTACCAGGACAGAGACTATACCTGGAGAACGGGTGTTTTGGGAAAACGCCTGCTCCTAGTTCAAGATGCGCCACGAATGGAACAAGTTAACAAATGCAAAGCTCTTGGTGTGCATTCGGGAGACAAAATTCTGTCACCGTTATTCTAGTGAGCATCTTTGGTTTCTTTGCATTTATAAGCAAGAATCCTCTCTTTCTGAAGGCTTACTTACGCCGTCCCTTAAGGCCGCCGCAGTACCGTTGAAACTGCTGAAGAGTGATCAAGGACAGTAGGGTGCGCTAAACCTCATGCAGACTGCTCTGTGATGACGCTTTCACTGGTAACACGTGGAATATACTTTAACAAAGGGTTTCTAATCTTACGACTTGAAACGTGTGCACATGCCATTTCAAAGTAGATTCATGTTCATTGTTGGCTGGTGACACTCGCAAAAAAGCTGGGGTTAATCATCGGTTGGGCTAGGCCGCTCGATGACGATACAAGAATGCTGAAAGGACGCATCAACAGTCCCCGTAAAACAAGGTTATGGAATGCTGGTATTACTCGACATCTTTCGTTGTTACTAATAATACCAGAAGGCAAGACTGTTCTAAACCTTAATGCGACAAAATTTTTGAATTTTTTTATTTCACTTCACCCATTATGTGGTTATACATGTCAATGAGCAGGAGCGAAGAATTTTATTAAGTCAGAACAACAAGATGCTAGCAGAAACTAAGCTCTCTAAAAACAGCCAGAAATCGCTCGACTTTAACACAGCGCCACAAAAGTTTTGTCCGAATAAATTTTACTGGTGGTATTCCTTTCTTTCTTTTTTTTCAGTAAAGTGTCTAAAAAAAAAACTTAAACTCACCCCCCCCCCCCCCCCCCCCCCCCCTTGATATTCGACGGCTGATACGTGAAAGCGGATAATGGAAACGCTCACGTACACAAAGCCCGAACACGACACAAAAAAAAAAACTCCAATTTTCGGGAGCCGCCCGCGCATCGTTTACGCGACATTACACAATTTTTCTTCCAGCGCACCTAACGCCTAATATCTTTTTATCGATCAGCTCAACGTTCGAACCAAACTCGTTCTTTCCATGCCAGAGCAAGCCCTGCAGGTTCATTTCTTGCTGGCCCTTTCTTCCGCGAAAGCGCCAGCTGCATCCTACTCGCCGACGCCTTCGCGTTGTGTCGTCACTAGATGGCGGGGCGCTGGCGTGATTGAGCTCCGAGCAACCTGCTGCGTTCGAAGGCTGAATGAGTTGCTGCCACGCCGCTTAACACTGCGTGAGCGTGATCAATGCAACGCACGTGTCCCATCTCCGGAGCCCGCTTTCCCAGTAGTGCACCACCTCCTCTCGACACAACGCCACTCCAACACTCCTTCACCCCTCTTCCCACCCCGCCTACTCAAACCCTTTCCGCCCTTCTCTCAACAATTTACCAAGGCCACCAACACCACCACTTCCGCCTTCTTTGTCAAATGACACCAGCACAAGAGCGCCTACGTGAGCGCCAACTTCAAGAGAGGAGGCGGCTGAAGGAACGGGCTGCCTTCCGTCAATACGTCTCTGGGAGTGAATAATGAAAAGACCCATGGAACGCGACGCCGGAAGATGACTGTAAATCGATATATAAGCAGCAACGCTAAAACACAAAAAAAAAGAACAGAGGAAGAAGAAAAGGAAACCGAAATAAATGACTGCAGTGAACTATATTGCCTCGAATAACCATTAAGAAAAGCATCGAATGAGCCGAGAGATTTATACGCAATACTGCTGCGGGTGGAGAAGAAAGCGAACACAAAGATGTGAAGAGAATGCAAATGTCATTTCGCCGTTGCGTCAAAGAACGGGGGATACTTATCAAGCGAGCGCTGCGGGCTCTGTCTTCGTGCTTCCGAGTTGCAGCCAGCGCGGAGCTAGAAAGTGGCCCCAGAGCAGCAGTTCGCCGTCTTCGGGCTTCTGCAAAAGAAAGAGGTCGTTAAACCTTGGCGTTCGAGCCATTCGATTTCCTTCGTGGCTCCTCCAATGAGTACTTGAAGTGCGCTGCTCCCCTTCAAGTGCTTCAACTTTTCAGTCCTCAGTTTTCCTTTGAGCTCGAGCTTCCGCTCCTGTCTGGCTTTCCACCGTTACATTTCACGTATGTTTTCTTTTTTTTTGCACTAGTTTAATGAGGAGGAGGAGGGAATGAAGGAATGCTCCCAAACCTTGTTTTATTGCCGAGTCTCTGCCCTGCGACTGCAGTTGGCAACAGCAGTACGAGAAAAGTGCTTTGCGAGGTACGTAACAGAAAGAAAACTATACATGCACAAATTATTAAAAAGCCTACAAACCTTAACGTTGTGCACCGTGTTCTCCACCTTATGCAAGAAGTAAATTGTGGTCGAATGTGAGAAGCCTCTCGCAGCTTACAAAGGAGGCCGATGGCTGTGCTCATATGAAAACCTCGAGGAAAATATGCCAAGTCTTAGACTAATGACAGACTTGTGTCACGTGCAAATGGCTTCGGTGATCTAGCCACTCAATACGCTTGCTATGACTCAAATTCTGACAAGCGTCATTATTGAAATGATGCGCCGCAGTCGTATGCGACAGACTGTTGCATACTGAGGGAAGGAGAAATGAGGGGCTCGTTATAAATATGAAAGAAGCCAACAGCCACAGAAACCAAAGGGCACAGGGGATTTTTTTTTTAAATTATTAATTTATTTTGTGGTGTTGATCAACTTAGAATATTACTGAATATGTTATCGCTTAAAGGAAATTGATTAGAAAAGCAGAAGAAAAAACAACCACATGCCGCCGGTGGGATCCGAACCCACGACCTCCGAACCCACGACCTCCGACCTCCGACCTTCGGAGGTCGTGGGTTCGGATCCCACCGGCGGCATGTGGTTGTTTTTTCTTCTGCTTTTCTAATCAATTTCCTTTAAGCGATAACATATTCAGTAATATTCTACTTTGATCAACACCACAAAATAAACTAATAAATTTTTAAAAAAATCCCCTGTGCCCTTTGGTTTCTGTGGCTGTTGGCTTCTTTCATGTTGCATACTGAGTTAGTCGGGTGCAACTTATCAGTGATGCAACAGAAGATGTCATCGTATTGTTGCTATATAACCACACTGCTACTATGGCTATTCATTGATGAAGCGACATCTCCTAACACCAGAATAGGAGCCCTGAACTATGAACTCCGAATGTTCTCTGTAACAACGCTGTAACTTTCAATAAAGTTTCGTCGCTTCAAATCTTCAGCGGAGCACACCACACCTCACTGCTTTTGTAAGAAATTCCTGCCATGCCTAGTCTTCCAAAGATTGAAGTCCGCCGGGCCAGTTACATAGCTGAGAGTAGAGTACAAACTTCTCGATGTGTGAGACAGATGCCAATTTCTAATCCCGGCACTTTTAAGTACTGCCCCTTGATAGGTCATCCACATCTGGTCGTTCTTAACTAAATTACATCTTCGGTGAGCTAAATTTTCAGACATGTTAGAAGAAACTCATCGGTGCATAACTCTCTGAGGTACAAAAGTGCCGCCTCGTAAATACACCACTTTTGTAATAAACATCTTTATTGTTATTTTACTCAACAAAAGTTTGCAGTGGGCGCGCTCTTCAATTAAATATTCCTCTTGCAAAATCAAGAACTTTGTCTTCCTAAGCAAAAGGGCTATGTGCAGTAAGGACCAGCAAGGGGGAAAAAAGTGTCAGGAAAAAAAAAGAACTTTTCTTTATCTACAAAGAATACACAATATTGGCAAAGAACTGTACTTTAAAGTCTTAAAACGAGATTGCCCTAATAAACAGACGGTTGCTTCTTCCGCAGAAACAAGAAAGTAAAGTAACTTTTGACCCCCTTTCTTCTATTCTTCGTGTCGGCCTTTCAGCAAATAAAAAAAGGAGAGGGAAGTGGAGAAGAGGTGGACAAAGAGGCGGCTGCCGAGGCGGGAATGGCCGATGTCTGCGGCGTGCGAGCGTGCGTAAGATCGAACCCGAAAATGGGCGCAAACTCTTTGCCACTGGCATGCTTTATTTGGGCGTGCCGGCAGAGCCAGAATAGCGTGACCCCGGCGTCAACCAATTCGGCACTGGCAATGAGTTCGGAAATGGTGGGGAAGCTCCACAGGAGATGGAAACTGGAAAATTGGGAAGCCCGAAATGTGGAGCGGAAAACAAGAGAGGAAATGGGGCGAGGCTCTCGGCATAGGAGGCCCGTGCCTAGCGTACATACTTCCTGCCTTTCGTTGAGCTAGTCGGGCAGCGGAATGTTTGCTTTCAGGGTTCGCAGCGTGATATAAACAACAAGAAGAAATTCGAAACGGTGACGTGACGTTCGGAAAGTGGTCGCAAAGAAAAAGAAGCAAGAAAGTTGTTCACAGTTTATTGTTTTCGCCTCGGTAGCGACCCCGAACGGGACGAATGGAAATAAAAGACGGACCGGCCTCTCTTCCGTTCCCAGCAGTCCCAGCGGAGTTCGGGGTTCTCCGCACGCGTTGCGGAGATGGTTGCTCTTTGTGGCGTGGCGCGCTTCTCTTGTCCGCGCCATCTGTCTTTTGTTTCCTCTTAGTCCACTTCTTTCCTTCATCCTGAATCATCATTCATCATTTGGCGCTTTTGTCGCTCGAGAAAGATGGAAATTGGGTCGGTGTCAAACAAGTCTCAGTACTCCCTGTTCAGTAAAAAACGTATATTGTAGGTCTGTTTTTGCAGGAGTGGCAGAGACCGAATAAGCTGTTCTTTTCCTCTTTCTTCTTGTTTTAGCCAAGTTTTCGAT
Source organism: Amblyomma mixtum (assembly GCF_055824585.1). Classification (NCBI taxonomy): domain Eukaryota; kingdom Metazoa; phylum Arthropoda; class Arachnida; order Ixodida; family Ixodidae; genus Amblyomma; species Amblyomma mixtum. The sequence goes on along the minus strand of NC_143017.1, from coordinate 130,922,220 downwards.
CATTGCCATCATCGTGGCCAAGCGGAGTCTACTGCTAGACAGAGTTTTCTCGGTTACCCCTAATTTTTCTTGTTCCTTGCCAACCTCGCTCCACCTAAGCCTCGACTACCTCCGGATCTCTTTTCTTCTCTTTGCATTCATTCTGACGCCACAGCAGACTATCGGTTGTAGTTTCTCCGCGTTATGTTCTATGCCTGTGTCCATTTGGGCATGAGAGAAAATGTACCAGTGAGTAATAAAGGACCAGAAAACTACTATCATTAGCCCTGCCGAGGTGGACGCATTTTGATAGACGCATGGAAAAATTCCCGAAGCCTGGACGATGTCAGTACATGTCAAAGGGACAGTTTACAGACTTTTCCGACTCAATTCTTTTGCGCAAGTTAAACGTTTCTTTCCCAATAAAAAGTCAATACTAGAGCTAAGACACACCGGATATTAATTTAAAACATTTTTTTATGGTAGTCTGTCTCGCTCACTCAAGATAGTCGGCTTCTGCGAATCCTGAGATCGGCGACGTGAGATATTGTCAGTACAGGGACTCTATGCAACTCTATGGACACGGTAAATCCTGCCTGCCATAAGTGGCGGGCAATGGCAGTAACAAGCGTAGCAACAACCGAGATCAAGACTACATCGAGAGCATTAAGGTAGTTTTAAAAACAATCTGAGTAAGATAATAATAGGGGACATTTATTACCGATGCAAGCAACCGTTTTTGCCGGCAGAAGCACAGCCGAAGACAGCACCGCTGCTCAACGTTGGTCGAACGCGTCCCCTTCTTCATGCAGTCATTCGGCACCCTTGAGCACTCATAGGATCAGCCGTTTGGTGCTGATCAGACACCCTCTTCAGTGCTACACTTAGCATCCCGGATTTTATCACCTGGTGACTGCGCAAGCATCGCCACTGCGACACCGTCGACAGCTGCTTATGTAAAAGACCTCAGAGTCTTGAGACTGCACTTCAGGGCAGGCCAAGCAGCCATCCGGTCAACGTTGGCCTAACGCGTCCCCTTCATGACGCAGGCATTCGGAAAAGCGGCGGTTAACCAACTTTGGGAACTCATAGGGTGAATTCGTAGCTGCTTGATCAGAAGAAGCAATGATCCTATAAGGCGCATACAAAAGCGCGCAATAATAATCATGAATAATTTGATAATTTGAGACCAAATATACTCAGCAGGACTTCCGCTCACATGCGTGAGCATGAAACCGCGGTCTGTATAAACAGCGTTGTGAAACACAACCATCCTCTCCCTGTGTTTACATTTGTATCATCACGTTCTAGAGAAGTGTTGCCGCTGAAAATTTCAACCTGCCACCCCTATATAAACCGTATAGAAAAAGCCTGTTCTAATTTATTGGAGTTAAGACATGGAACGAAATGCCACCAGACTCAATAAAGGAGCACATATTTTCATAAAATTTGTAAAATCATATTTATTGAACAGAAACCAATGATTGGGGACGTGTGTTGTTGCTTGGTTCGTGCATTACTGTCTAATACATTATGTAATTGGCAGAAATGTTTATGTACGTTCTACACATAGGTTTATCCGTTATTAATGTAGTGTAATATTTTCTATTCATCAAAATTAATACTTCACCTGCCTCTGTACCCAATGTCAAATATATTTCGCTCCGGACCCAACCACTAGCTACTGGCTACAGGGGTGTCAATGCTCTGCGTATTCTCAGTACCGCATACGATATAAATAGAGAATTGAAACTCAAATTTAAATGTACATAATTTTTAGGTTCAATATAGAATCTTGTTTACATGCATAAAAGCCGACAGCACAAGTTAATTCATCATGGGGTATTTTTTTTCTTACTTCCTCGTCTTTTATATCACCCTCCCCATGAACACCTGAAACAAAGCTAGGTGCGCCGTTTAATAGAACTGCATATATTTCTCTTTGTGCTACAAGTCCATAGGCATCCTGAAATGGTATGACTCCACTCATTTCTGGACGAGGGTAAGTAAGGCGTTTTAAAGCAAGCATGGCTGCGGGTAACTGACCGCGGTCCCAGTAGTGAGCCCTATCTGTCTCGCAACAAGCTGCCAGGTCACATTTCTATCTCAGCATTACTAAGGCTCCTTTCGGGGCAAATTGAATGAATGAAGCAGAAGGTGTCGCAAACGCAGAGCTCCAACTTGCTCGACTTTCTCGCTAAGGCCGTATACGACGCTAGAAAGACGCAGAGAAACGAGAGCCGACAGGGTAGCTCTTTGCAAACTTTGCTTGGGATTATAGTGAACACACACAGCTGCACGCTCGCACAAACGCACGCACGCAGGCGCAACCTCCTGTAACGCTCGCTAAGCGATACAGCTGGGGTACATGTAACCAGAGCGCCCACCGCTGCGCTCGGTATTCAAATAAGCGAACGTCTGGCACCAGCCCTCTGTAAAGAGCTTCCAGACCGACACACTTCCCAGCGCACCAGGTTTCTTGCCGGTCCATTTCTCCCTTTCCTCTGAAGCCGGGAAGATTAACTTCTCTACGAAACTGAATTTCAAGAGAGCGCGAGCTCGCATCTTCATCTCCAAGAAAGCGGGCCACCGTTCCCACCGACTGCAATGGTCAGCTGCAGCCGTTGTCTTTAGCTAATTAAGCAAGTCCCTATTCTGACCGGGCCCCCGTTCGCCAAGTTCGCCAGCGCACCACCACCGCCCTCTCCTCTACCCAGAGTCGTGTGCCACGCGCCGCGCGTAAGGAGGTTGGCAGCGTGGCGGCGCGCTCGCCCATTCGCTCCTAATGAATCGAGAGCGCTGCCCGCGGAGCCCGAGGCTTCGCTCAATTTGCCAGGAAAAGTGCGCCCGCACCTCCCGTGCTGGTGGGTGTCGGGATATCCTCCTCTCGACGACCTCCTCGCCCCCCTCCTCTCCCCTCCCCCATGCGCGAGATGCGGTCGCCGAGGGATGTCACCGCATGCCTCCGCTCACTGGAGTGAAGGTCGGCCGCTGCGCTCATGCGGCGATTCTCTGATGTGACACTGCTTGTGGCATTGGCTTCCTCTCGACCTGAGTTGAGCCGGTGACAGTTCTCACCAGTTCGCCGTGTCAGCAGTTTGTCTCCGGCGACTCTGTGATAACTGCCCGTCTTCGAACAAGGAGCCTATAGGCCCGCGCTAGCGCCAGAGTTGGCTCCAGAGTTTGCCAAGGCATGGCACGTATCTCGCCTAAGGCGTGAAAGTCCGCAAATCACAGACGCTCCTTTGAAGAATATCTGGATAAGCATCACGTGTTAAGTTGTGATCAATTAAGGCCAGGTCAAGTAGGGAGAAGGATGAAGAGAGGTAGGGAGTACTAGTGCGCTTAGAGCAATGGAGAGAAGAACGGGGCTTGGTTTAACCAGGGAGACTCCTTTTATCCTGTACTGCATCGACTGTGCGTAACCCGTCCAATGAGGCGCAGCATTTGCTTCTTTTTTTTAATAGGTTTTGAATTGGAATCGTCCTAAACTGGTGCCACTCACAACGATCATATCAAGTTGAGAGTGTAGATATGGCTACTTATTTGCTATATAAGATCGGAGGCATTTTCTTGCGGTAAGTAAACAAGCATAGAACTTCCAGGACCTCACAAGCGCTGGCCGTCGGTAGAAGTTGAATAATTTCCCCAAATCGTGCTCCTACATCACCGTCAAGATGTTTCCACCTAGCCAGAATATCTTGTAGTTCTCTACATGCCACTCGGCCTTGACCGAGGACAAAAGACAGCAATTCAGCAGCTCCTTCCCGATAACACACTGACACCTACTTTCACGCTAATGTGATTCCAGGTGATTTTCACAACAGACGGTCCGAAACATGCGAAGTACCCGCCACGGCTGAGCATTTGATGTAGAACTGGAAAAAACCACGCTGCAACCAAAGACGGTCACCTGGGCTCAGTAGGCTCCGCACTTAGAGAGCCTGTCTATTTCCGAAGCTAACAGAAAGTGGGGTTAAGTGGCTGTAGAAATTGCTATTACAACTCTGCAGAGCGGATGTCGGCCCGGGAAAGGAGCTTTTGTCAGAATAATACCCCTGCCACACGGGTATTTCGAAGGTCCTCGAAACGATAGTCTGTCAACTGAAAGGCCATTGAGCGCTGCTACATGGGCAGTTTTAATGGCCTTCGAGTCAATAGTCTATCGAGGCAATGAAGCAGCGCGGCACCCTATCAAGGTTTCGAGGGCCTTCGAGTGTTGTCAAAGGTTGCCAGCGTTGTTTCGAGCGGCGCCAACGCGCACTTTCGTGCACGATACGTCCACGGTACAAAAGCACCAAAAAACCGAAGTCTCCTAAACTTTAATGCGAGCAGTACAATATTAGTCGATACAAAAATTTAAAAATTTCCTTGGTCTGGTTTAAAGCGCATTAATTTTTTTCTCTTCATTGCGCATTAATTTTTTTCTCTTCATTGCAGACCGAAACGCCAGTGATATCAGTAATGCCAGAGCATTACAAAATTGCGAGAGCAAATCGTACAAAAGGCACTGTATTTCAAGACAACGCAACTGGCCTTTAATAATTGCGTAAAGCCTCCTATGACTTCAAAAAAGAAGTGCATTTCACATTTAGTTCTCAGTTACAAACACATTTTTGTTGTTTGCTCAAAATCAAAAGCAACAACTGTGGGGCCTCACAAGCTTGGCCTCTGACTAGAGAACCATTTCAACGGACATTGAGACGTGCCGTGAAGCAGCGACACAACTCCTTCTAGTTCGATAGTGAGTGAGAATCTCGAAGGCTCTCGACTTGATGGCCATTGCAACTGGCCGTGTGACATGGCCGTGTGACATCCGAAAGAGAAGTCGTCTACGAAATGCCGTTATCATATGGGTTATCATTCAAAGTACTCAAAGGACGGGGCCTAACTGATAGGCCAAGACAGCACAGCAAACATACCAAAGTTGGCGCAAGGAGAAACTTACCTCAATACATGATCACCTGCACGGCAAACTGGCACAAAAACAAGGTTTTGAGAAGATACAAGCGTCAGCTTGTGCGCGAATTATATGAAGCACATGTAATTCATCGCAGAGGAGCTGCCTGCGTCAGCATACCTTCTGTAACCCCGAAAAGAAAGATTAGATTTCTTGATGGCTTACAACGTGAAGAATCTTGCTACTTGGTTTTAAAGTTTCTACCTGTTTTTTGTACTCTGACAGTGGTCCTCAAGGCATATATTGCTGTTACTGCAATGAATTTCCTTCAGATGACAGTCTGCACAGGTGTGTACGTATTCCTTCATCTATGTCACGTCGGTTGCGCAGCTAATTCTATGCCCGGCTAATTCCTATCTTCGAACGTAGATATGTGCGCCTAAATTAAATGTCTCCTGAGCGCAACAAGCCTGCACATCACACATAACGCAAGTTGACAGCGTGTCATCGACATCCCTTTGCTTAAAGACTTGCAGTTTGCTGGGCTTTCTATGCCGCGGTTGTAAAGCCGTCTGGAGCCTCTGCTCCCTTTCCTGAGCTAGCCTTTCCGAAATTAGGATTGGTGCGGATCCTTGAGCCATTGCGTCAAAAATTTAGCGAACAAAAAATTTGGCCTGTGAATTTATCTGTGTTTTTTTTTTTGTTAGCAGGTTAAGAAAGAAATGTTTGAAGATATTGCATTTTCCTGCCTCCTCCTGTCCAAATACCATCCTGGTGTGAAAGACGGAAAAATGGAAACAACGTTTTTCGACAGCGACGTTTTTCAAGCAATATGCGGCGGAATGGTGAGCGCCAGTTCAATATAGAGCTGATTTATAGCCTGATCCCATATTCGGGGTACCTAGTACGCCTGTTGAAATCTGTGCTAGAAAGCAGTGGCACGAAGATATATGTGTTGAATCGCAGGGCATGTGCTTGGCTGGGATCGCCCCCCCCCCCCTCCTCCCCCCCCCCCCCCCCCCCCCCCCCATCACGCAGACTGAAACTCTTATTACTGTGTGGACGGCCGAAATCAGCAGTAGCAAAGATAGCAAACTATTTTTTTTTTGTCAACACGATCATATTTTAAAGCGCCGTATATGGTAAATTATGATTTTTCTTCTGCATTTAAGCGCAGCACGTTTGGTGCAAGAATTTTATGTTCATTTTTTTTCTATCCGTCTCTTCTCACTATAATTTAGTGGATGTTCTTGTTCACAAATCCTATGGCTTTTCAGTGCTTTCTGAACACTTCGGGAAATATTTCTTCTGTGTAAAATATGACAGATTACACGCTCTCAAATGCAAAACTCGCGCCAGCACTCTTGCTCTGTTTGAATAAGGGCATTTTTGTTTCAAGAGGAAGATACACACAGATTTGTCATACGCAGCAAAAGCAGTGAAAAGTTCTCCATTAACCTCTGCCCGACGGCTGAACTGTCGGCAGACGGCAACATCCACAAGTTTTGCCTGGGTGGATATACGGCAATGGCGGCATAAATGTAAAATGAGGTGCGGATGAGAATGGAATGGTCTGAAAAGCTGGAATACGGAAAAGAAGATCGTTGGAACGGAAGCGGTGGCTGCTAGATGCGAAGCTTATAAACCTGGATTCAAGAGTTTGAATTATGTCTGTCGTGTCCGTATTTCATCGTAAGCCAAAGATAAACGAGATACAAGAAAAGTATTTTAACAAAGTCGGGAATCAGTGGGAAAATGAGGCGTATGAATTCCTTTTCCAGCCTTTTTTACATGCAGTAAAAACAGCGTATACACAGTTAAAGGCATGCTTCTTTTGTTTTTGTTTTTGCAAGCACGCACTGTTGCGTTAACAAGCTATGCGTGAATATTTCCTTCTACTTTCCCAAGTCGCTTCATTTACGCTTCCATTTTATACTAGTAATCATACTGTTGAGACCTCACCCCAATCTTCAATTTATAGACAGACTCATCAGCGTTAACTTTGAGCAGCACGAGAAAATAATGACAGCGAGAAAAAGCAGTGAGCATCTTTCGGCGTGAATCAGAAATACTGTAAAATGTAATTTGCTTTCCCCAGGGGTTAGATGTCTAAGTTTTTCCGTTCACAATTCAGCGTTGTTGTGACATCCCTGCCGTCGTTGCGCGTATTCAAACTGGGCCCCCTTTGCAATTTTTTTTTCTAGATTTAATATTTGTCGTCATTACTATATGCCACTTGAACCACGTGACGTCACCGCTGAATGTTCTGGCATGATGGTTGGAGCTGACCAATTGCAAAGAGGCGAAAAAATGGATCGGAAAATGAATTTCTACAAAATGCCTCCCCTGGCGTCATCATCCAACGAGGGTGTAGCACAACTGCGGAACGCATCTTAGCTCTCAAAACCGCCTGCATCCTACATGCCCTTTCGAAACACCTCCAAAATTCCCAGCCGCGTGCTGCCTAGCTAATTCGTCCCATAAGTTTAGCTGTAATTAGGCTTAGTGTAAACGAAGGCGAGCAGCATTCAAAACACGCGAGGATTTGACGCGTCTAGGATGCTTACTGTCTTGTTTCTTTTCTAGATGCCCGAGAAAAGGCAACCCCCAGCTCCGTTCTGCGGCTAAGTGCCGCATCGGGTTTTCTCGGGCTTTCTTGGACGCCGCGAAAACCGGACATGCCTCGGAGAGACGTCTGTGTCACTAGCAGCAGTGCGCCGCCAGCGAAACGCGGAAGCGTTCGGCAGATGACTCGAGCGAGGCTAATTAGTCGATTTGCCGCACGCTGCTACGCCACGCTCCACCTTTCCCTTTCCCTCTCACCCTCCATACCCTTCTTCGCCGGACATGTGAGAAGCGCATTCCGGTAGCCAAATACTCGCCGCCTGCCTCGAGGGGAGGCGTTACCGAAGCCACCGGACGCGGTCCCACGGGAAAAGCGAGGCGTCTTTCACGCCAGTGTTAACGGAAGTTCTGACTCGGCACGTATGCAATGCGCCTGTCACAACTTTCCGGAATGAGCCGCTCACCGCCAGTAGGGGCCCTGATATCATAAATTGTCCGGAATGCTGCTCGGTGACCGACAGTATCAGGACTAATTCTTGCATCCATACTGACTTGGTGAGGCAGATAGCTAGTTCGCGTGGTACCTTGTTCGTTTGCTTGTACATTGGCTTGCTTGCTTGATTGCTTGCTTGTTTGCCATTTTGCTTCCTTGCTTTTTTTATTTGCTCGCTTGGTTCTTTCTTTGCTTATTTGCATGAATCCTTGCTTGCTTACCCTCTTGTTTTGGATTGATTGATTGATTGATTGATTGATTGATTGATTGATTGATTCACTCACTGACTCACTGACTGATTGATTGATTGATTGATTGATTGATTGATTGATTGATTGATTGATTGATTGATTGATTGATTGATTGATTGATTGATTGATTGATTGATTGATTGATTGATTGATTGATTGATTGATTGATTGATTGATTGATTGATTGATTGATTGATTGATTGATTGATTGATTGATTCTTTGTTTGCCCTTTTATGTAAACCACCCGAACTGCTCGTAAGGTGCGTGCTCCATTCCGGTTACCTCTTACAATGTGCCGTGTCTTGTCGTTTTCTTTTAGCTGTCGTCCTTCGCGCTCTTCGCACTACGTATAATATACTCCTGAAGTTGTATCCACCACAAAATTGCAGAAAAAAACAGCGCTTTCTTGCTGCAAAAAAAAAAAAGCCGCTACCGTCTGGAAGACATTGAAGTAAGGAGCGTTAGCTATTTGGTTTACTAGAATTGATATGAATGAGAGGTACACCAATGGGAACGCCATATCGTCCCCTGACGTCATATTCACATAGTTCCACCTCTATCCACCATATTGGACCATGACGTTATCAATGGCACGCGGCAGGTTGTTTTTTCTGCAATGCTATTGTAGATGGCGCTACAAGTCTCAATGCGAGATGTGCTGTTTTCTCGTTGCTGCCACAGATGGCGCTGTGATCTTGGGGTGGTAGCAGACCCCACGAAATGTCGAAACGTGATGACTAAGAGCTAACGCTTTCAAAAAAACGTGGCGGAGGGTTGTGCACACGTAACCTCAAGCAAATAAATGATAATTCTCCACACTGCCTTCTCCATAGCAATTAAAGCAAAACATTTTTATCCTTTCTTGAAATTTTCAAACCCCAGGAAACGACAAGGAACGAGACCTATTAAGGGCATAACACTTTGCATTTCCATTTTCTACCTTCAGAGCTGTTTTGGTTTTGTTCTCTTATGCATTATAATGCTCTGCTTTTTGGTGCTTTTCTTTCTGAACTTTTTTTTTTATGCCCCTTCAGCTCGGGTGAACTGTAAGAGCCTGCAGCGTTTTCTAAATGAAATCGAGCGGATTTTTTTCTTTCTCGTGCCTTCTCTTGTCCTGTCCTGCGCTTTGAAGTTTCTGAAGTGACAAAGTGGCCCAGAATTCAACTGTCTTGAGCCAGCCGCACACAAGCGAGCGCGCGCATGTGCAAGCATTTCTTGAGACACAACTACTTTATACATGGCTCCGTTATTCAGCTTCACGAGAACGTTTTGGGAGGCACAGATGCATTTGAATATATTCCAGTGTGCGACGCAATGCATATCTGATTGCTGACGCTATTTAAAGGCGTGCTTATTTTCAAGTTTCTTTCTTGTAGCCGGGGAAAAAAAATAGCATCTGTAAGCAAATTACCTCTTCACAATTTAGCAGGACAGAATGCTGGAAAACCTGACGTGAATGTGCGAAGGAAATAGAAAACTTACGGTAACACTGACCTACACAGTGTTCGCAACATAGTTTCTTAGTGGCGCACACTTTTCAAAGCGATAAAGTAACTCAGAACGCAGCACTGGTTTCGCAACAGAACTCGTCGCGATAACTCACCGGCAGATCCGCTCCACTGCGAAGCGCAAGAAGAGGGGTTTCGTTTTCTGCTCGGCCGTTCAGGTTATATATATACTCCGACAAACATGAAATGCAGAAACAGTCATTGCACACTTCATATAACCACAGGTCTGCAGCTTTATCTCACGCAGATATACCGATACATTAATTTCATTGTGTTTCTTTCTGTACTAATCGTTTTCAGACATTTGTTTACCCCCCGTGAGCGAAAGTATAGTGCATTAAATATTATATTTTATCCTTTTTTAAGGGCTATTCATTGTACCATAAAAAATGGATTCTATCTCCATTTCGTTTTTCTTTCCCAACTCGAAAAGAGTTTTACGCATCTTTGCATCCGCTAGAACACGTTCACCTTTTCAAAAGGAATCTTTTGACCATTTTTTTCTCCTGTCTGACAAGTCGACTTTATACTTGGGTTCTTACATGCCTGTTTCCTGTCTTGCGGAGAGATACATAGCATACATTACTTTCACTCTTTTTTCATCTCGCTCTGTTTTTCCCAGCCCAGCTTAAGCTCTCGGTAATAGACAGAAATAAAGGAAAACAAAAGTGCACACTCATTAAATATGTCGCCAGACGAAGAATACGCGCCTCTAGTGCAGATCGCGGTAGGCACGGCTGTTCTCTGAAAAGTTCGCCTCAGAAAATCGCTTTCCACACGGCACACTCTTCTTCAAGAGCCAGCATGCTGAGAGTAGTTGAGACACAAATCTGGTCTCGCTGAAATAAAAGGCATTAGGCAATGCAGCAGCCGCTTGTTAGACTGCTCTCTGAAGCGTAGCTCTGCGCTACTATTCTTCTTTCTTTTTTTCAGTTTGTAGGTGCGATAACACACACAACTCTTTGAATTCATTTCGTGGTATTTCGGTTTTTAAAAGTACAGGTATAGGCGAGAAAAGAGGACGTTCTCGAGGGCTAGAAGAAAACAAGATTGAAAAAATTCCCATTGTCAGCTGAGCTCATTACCAGGTACCCCAGGGACATACATAATCTCGGGTAGAAAATTACTTGCGAGGAGGTACAAACAAGTGCATTCTATTGGTTAAGATTTTCTTCGGCGAATATACCTGCTCCACATTCTCCCATGCGTCTCCGCTTCGATACAACGAATAATAGCGTTTTGTTTTCGAGCTCCCGACAGCTGGCTTTAAGGGTCGGTTATTCTTGCAAGAAACGCGGCCACGGCAACTTCTGACACATTGACTTCTTCGCTTTTTTTTCTTCTTATTTTCAGTACGCGGTTCTCTCTTTGACTTGTTTCTATTTCTTATTTTTGCTCATCTAGGGCGCTTATTAGTACGCTTGGAATGGTGCAACAAGCACCGGGATTTTTGCCGGAAAGGTTTCAACAAACTTTAAAAGCAGCAGGGTCGTTTGTATAGGTTTTTAAGTTTAAATATCCTCTGTAAAGTTAGGAACAACGAGAACGAATAGAGAGACGCTTTTCGGTGCTCCAACTGCATAAGCCGCCGCAGACCCAGCACAAAGAACAGGTGAGTTGTGCAAAGACTAACCTAGAAGAAGTAGCGACAGGGCCAACTTGTGCAGATCGCCAGCCGTCGCTGCATTCCGAAGCCTGAAGTTACCGCTATTACAAACCTGAGATAGCAAGCTGTCCTCTGAAGTTAGAAAGGAAAATCCGCCTTCCGACAATACAGTCGACGAAAAATGCGAATGCAACCGAGAAGTACAGAGAAAGCGCGGGCAGAATTTATGCAGGTACCGTTTGAAGAAAACTTACAATTCACTAACGCAATAAAGGTGTTATTCAGTAGAGGTAGTTCTTGGGCTAGTTGGTATACTTGATTTAAACTAATAGTTTTTAAGCGCTACGGCACACGGCCAAAGAAAAGAAACAGGAAGAAAAGGAAAAGTGTTATGCTCATCGACATCGTGTTCTCACTCAATGGACTCGTAAAGACATGGCAACACCTTGCAAGCTTGTAATACCAAGCTACCTCGATTAATGCAGAATGAGCAAGGCAACGAAAACAGCCCCAAAATAGAAAAAAAAATGTGCATTCTCTCATGAAAGAGGGCAAGGTGGAAAAGGGGATCATGTGCTTTAACGTATGACGCCCGCATTAGCACAAAATCAAAGACAGATACCGTTTTTTTTTTCATGTGACGTAAGAATAACATTTCCCTTTCCTACATATTTACCTGAGGTGCTGTCGAGGGTGATCGCCTCACTGCATCATAAAAGACCATTCCGTGCTTAGTAGAACAGCGGTAAACGACCGAGCGAGAAGGATGCGGGAAAAAAAATGCGCATTTGGCTGTTAGAAGAGAAGCGTTACTAACGACCCCTCGCCATAACATCCGACCATCCGCCATGCAGAAAACATCTCAGCCTCTTCCTACTTTCCCCTTCCTCCCTCCGTCCTTCCCCTTATCCCCGAAGCAGCCCGTGATCAGGTGTAAAAGCGTACACTCGCTCTACGTCAGTAAACATGACGCACGCATGGGAGAGCCAGGCGTGCTCTAAGCAACGCAAGCTGCTATTACCCAGGTGGCCTAATGGGCACGCGTTATGACGCCCTCTTCGCCCCCCCCCCCCCCCTCCCCCTCGACGCTTGCTTTGCTAGCCTTTAAGTGCAGGCACGGAGAATGACGGGGAGGAACGCGTTGCCTGTGTCTAAGCAAGCATAGAAACACGCGTTCTGGCCACCGCTCAGGTGCGGAAGCGTACTGCCATCGACAGTGAGTCCGGGGAAAACATAGACGCGTGATGGAGAGCATGTACGGCGGAGCCAGCGAGATACGCTGGTCCGCTGCAGCTGCAGAGGTAATTCTACTGGCTCATCCACGTCGAGCTACAGCGGTAAACACTACACTAAAGGCTCGCTGCGAGGTTGTAGACGATGAGGTCGTTTCTGTTAAGTGTCCATTCAAGAGGAAGCGGGAGAAAAAGAAATTTGTGGGCGGTTAAACAAAGATCGATTCTTGGAGAGAAGACTTGGGAAGAATCGCCGAACGCGATCCTGAAGCCGCGTAGAGTGCTAGTCCTTTGTTGTTGCGGGGTTCTTTGAGGGATCACGGAGTAGAGTAACAGCAAGCTCAAAATTTCTACCACGTATAAAGCGAATCCCCGCATAATCGAAACCAGGGTTTTTCTGGTTTTTATTGTTTGCCATTCTGATTCATGGAACTCACCATGATAGCTGAATTAAAGCTTCCATCACTTGCCAACCCCGAAATGTACTCCTGCAATTGTGCTTCTGAGGAAACTCTTTTTTTTTTTTTTAACGTTCCTTCGATGAACTGGTCCGATTCAGCAACTGTATCAGCTCAGTGCACTCCAGTCAACTAATTTGTGGTCAAAAAACGAACCACTGGGTTAAAAAAGATTTTTAATAATTCAACGCGCATTACCGGCATCTCTGTCAGCGTACTGGACATTCTGCTCATCAGAGAGCCTCTCTGCCATGTCTTGTATGAATGGCTTCGGCGAACATCTGACAGCTCACACTACATTCTCTTGTAACTAAAACAGCGCTTATTTTCTCCGACAAGAGGGATTATGATCCTACAAGTTCCGCAGATATTAATCATATTGGGAACTTTTCAAGTGCTAATGCAGCGCTATAAGTCTCTGTATTTCAGCTGTCGCCGTAGCCGATGACGTTTTGACCTCAGAGGTCCAACGTGACATGAAAAGCGTGAAAGAAACAAAAACGTTTATTTTGAAAAAGCTAAACTAACTCATATCCAGCAAACAAGAAGTGTTATGTTGCCAATGGAAATTTTGACAACTTACCACATACCCAGAAATTCTGGACAAGCGTGGTTTTCAACAAGAAGTTGTTTTTGAACGCATATTTTTCATCTATTGTAAGGTTGAACTATAACAATCAATGTATCCGCAGGTCTCCCCTTGGCACTCTTGTATTTTTTTGCCATTAACGTTTTTGCTAGCGTCAAAATCACTACCCACCCGTTTTTTATCAAAGCATAACTACTCGATGCGAGCGATGAACAAACTGCAAAAGAAACCTTTTCGCACTTATTGGAAAAATAGACTATTACCTTCAATACTTCTATAACGGCACCTTAGAATATTCCACATTTGACTCACAATCAAAAATGATGTTCACGAATCCTGGACTTGAACACAGGCAAAGCGCAAATTCATTCAACTACTTTACCGCCAATGGTACAAAATTGTTCCAAGTAGTTTAGAAAATCAACAAGCCGCATGAAAGGAACATTATTTCCTCTGTGGTGACTGAGAATTTTGGATTTCTTATTCAGCAGTAGCCAAAATTTTTAACTCCACATTTTGCTCTAGTTTCGCAACTGATTACACAAGTACAGCCTTCCTCGCAAACCTTTTTTAACAACCCATTTATAAAAAAGCATTTACATCAAACAAAACGGTTTTGCTAAAAAGATCGATTGAATGGTTTGATTTGCTGGTTTATTGGCGTTTAACGTCTCAAAACGACTCAGGCTATGAGGGATGCCGTAGTGAAGGACTCCGGAAATTTCGACCACCTTTGATTCTTTAACGTGCACTGACATCGCACAGTACACGGCGCGCAGAATTTCGCCTCCATTGAAATTCGACCGCCGTGGCCGGGATCGAACCCGCGTCTTTCGCGTCAGCAGCCGAGCGCCGTAACCACTGAGCCACCGCGGCGGGGATCGATTGAATAAAAAATTTGTTGGTTATAATTCATGGTACAGTCGGAAATTGTTGTTTCAAGCCTGCAGACGACCTAAAATTTGTTATAATTATTCGGTGTTCGAACTAACCGGGGACCTTGCCCTGGGTCGAAGCAGGAATAAGAGCTCCAAGATACCAAAGAAAACGGCATTATCATTATGTCAGACTTATTTCAGCAGTCGCTCGCACCAAAATTGCTAGCACATGACAGTCGATTGATTGTAAAACATTTTATTCGCTGGGAAGAGCTTGGCAAGAGGTCACGTTAAGTGGTCGAGAGTACATAGCCCTCGACGACTTTGTCAGCCCACTCCACCGCCAAAACTTGCGTTCTGGGGTCAGAGCTAGCCAGCACGGTCTCCCACCGCTCGAGAGAAGGAGCTGTAACTAGATCACCCGGAGGTGGCTCTATTTTGCAGTCCCACAGGATGTGATCGTAGGTAGCACGTTGGCCACAGTGTTTGCAGTTTGGGTTGTAAAGATCTGGATAAATGTGCGCGAGGAGCGATGGGGTGCGTATCGATCTCGTCTGTAGACGACGCCACGTAACCTCTTGTTCTTTAGTAAGTCTTTTGTCTGGAGGGGGGAAAATTCTCCTCTCTAATTTAAAATGATTGGTGAGATCATGATATGTGATCATTGAGTCCTTCGTGAAATTCAGGGAGCCAGACTCATCCACTGCCCGGTCGACGAAACCTCGGGCTTTATTGTGGGCTGCCTCGTTCCCCGGATTCCCCGAATGGGCTGGGACCCATATCAATTCGGAATAATTTGGTGAGAATTTGGTTGCGTTAAGGATTCTAAGGGAGGTGTTTGTAATTCGCCCTTTAGCAAAATTATTGATACCCATTTTGGAATCGCTGAGGATGATGCTCCCTTGGGTATGTGCTAGGGCGAGGGCTATAGCCGCCTCTTCTGCCGTTTCAGAGGATTTCGTTTTGATTGTCGCCGAGACGATGTGGTCACCATTCTCGTTCACAACCACAATTGCAAAGGCATTGGTATTTTTGTATTCTGCCGCATCTACATAAAGTGTTGCAGCGCACTGTCTGTATTTCTTATGTAAGGCTTTGGCTCGTGCTTGTCTTCTGCCCTCATGGTGTAAGGGGTGCATGTTTTTGGGGAGTGGTTTGATTGACAGTCGAATTGGTGGAATTATTGCAATGTTCAAAAATTTGAGTCAGTGAACACCCCCCGCCCCCTCCTCCTCAAAATTAATGCCCACTTTTCCTGAACTGCTTCAGCCGCAGATTTGCGGATCCTGGTGGACATTCAAATGTTGCTAATTTACTAACGCCAGTAAGTTTATTTCATTCCAATCAACACTTCTTAAAAGGTCGCTCACGCAGGACTGTTAACTTGTCCCTTTTCCACATAACTATGACATGCACATAATGTATCCTTCAAAGGTACGTACTTCCGCAAGGAAGACGAAGACAAACGAAGTAATACATAAGACATCTACGGAGCGCAACTTCCAACTTTTTTATTTCTTTGGAATCGGCTACATTTTGACGATCGAGAGCGATTACAGAAGGACAAAAGGCACTCACTTGTGCGGTTCAAATCAGTATACAACTGCTAAGTGTGACATCGAAAGCCAGGAATCTGCATATCTAAATTCTCACCCAAATAAAATTACTAACTGAGCATAATGTACGCATCCCGGTACAAATTACATTATTGGTAAATAATTTAAGGCTCCATCCGCCTATGGGGTCCACTAACCATTACTCCTATTAGGAAAGACGAAATGCCATCTTTTTTAGCGAACTGTGCTGGCCATACACACCCGAAACATGCCCAGCTTTGCAGCTTGAATTCTTCAGTAAACATTAACCATAGCGTAGATGCATACTTAAGCGTACCAATGCCATGTACACAAGGCTAGGCACTGTTGTACCGGATCCAAAATGAAACCGGCATTAAGAAGGGAAAGTGCGGTATATCAACTTTGAAGCCTAATCTTACTTTTCGATTATGACACCAGTATTTTTAAAATGACGTCGCAGGTACCAGTTCACTTTCAGAGACAGCAATATCGTCTTGTGTCGGTTAGAACGCTCCTTGCTTTAAACACTGGATGTGGTTTTATGACCCATGAACGACTAAGACCGTCTTACTACAAACCATATACTGTATTGGGTCCAGCTCTAGAGGTTGCCACTAGCCTCATCATACATCGAGCGTAAACAACAGTGATGCCATAAATGTTCTGAAAAACCACTGTACAGCTTTTTCCGAAAAAAAGGCAAAACAGTGCCAAATATTGAAGGTGTCTGTGCTCTACTTGTTAATAGAACAGTAAATCACCCCGCCTGCACAAACTTTAATTTAATTCTGCAATTACTCCCTGAAGTGTGCCTCCACAAAGAGAGTGCATACAATTCGAAAGAGGCCTTCCGCATGAACTATCCACATGGGCAGCGCTTTCAAAGAAGAAGCGCCCAAAGCCTAAGATGTTACTTGCGTATCAGGGCAGAAAATTTAGCAAGTCATTAGCGCACCTCTTCAAAATGCGGGTGCATTTAGGCACCATCTTTTTGTCTGAAGCTGGATGATTCCCTCGCATGACTGGCATATATGATT
Organism: Amblyomma mixtum; assembly: GCF_055824585.1. Taxonomy (NCBI): domain Eukaryota; kingdom Metazoa; phylum Arthropoda; class Arachnida; order Ixodida; family Ixodidae; genus Amblyomma; species Amblyomma mixtum. The sequence goes on along the minus strand of NC_143017.1, from coordinate 130,905,146 downwards.
TCGATTTTGAAGATGTACCAACTAGCTCAAACCACCATTTTGCTCCATGATTTCGATATAGATTATGCAGGTGTAATCTAAAGACACTGGGACAGCTAGCGGTGAACTCCAGGTGCTTAACATCAATGCCGTAGCAGTGAGCTTCTGGCATATGCCCATTTTATGTGAGGCTACGTTGTCTTTGGGGCCTGTGAAAGAAACGTAAAATAAAATGCAAACTGAACGCTAGCGGCGACTATAGCAAACTCCTGATCGAGGCGCCACCATTAAGAACTCGAAAATGTTCCGGTCGTGTTAACTCCATCTGTAATTTAAAGCGAACTTCAGTAATGGCCGACGTCATTAAAATACGATACGAAGGCCTAAATTCGGATAATATCGGACGACGGCCATGAAAAACATACAAAGATGTGGCTATGACCATTTTAGTTTGCACGTATTTTCCAAAGTGAGATAATGCGCGATATGTCATATTCGTTGTGCCTCACAATATCTTTCAGAAAATATATAATTTCGATAATTGCCTTGAGGTTAATATTGCAAACAGCGCAGTATTAACATATTTTACGAACAACGCGCCGTCAGTAAAGATGTGTTAAAGAAGAAATAGAAGAAGAAACGCTCGTGTCATGGTTCTTGAGGATCGCAGTTGAAAGGATCTCGGGTTGAAATCCCTTATTAATGGTGTCGTCGTTGGATGCAAAGGAATGGAGCGATGAGGCCCCAAAGGTCTGCACCGATAACGTTGTCCAGGAAGCGGAGGCGAAGAGTGCGTTCGCGTCAGAGCCCGTCAACTCCTGCGGAAGCGGAGGACGACCGCTGGCAAGTGTGGAGCGAAGACTCCGTCGATTTCTCCGAAGCCGTTCCGGAGGCCGAACTAACAGCCCGTGAGGTTGCGCTCATGAGCAGCGAGATCGACAAAATTCTTGCGGAAGCAGGACTAGCCTCTCAGGACGTCCCCACTGAAGAGCAGTTGACTGTCGCAACGCAAGAAGCCCCGCAAACTCCGCTACCAGTCTTAGCGCAAGGAACCAAAGAACGCAGAGCAAAGAAAACCAAAATGCGCACCGTGCAGTCATTGCAAGGACCGTATGACCGCAATGCGCCAGCACCACTCCCTCGGCAGCGAGGTGGACAAAAGCCAGAGCCTGCACTCGAGCAGGGCAAGACACCATCGGAGCCCTGGGAGTCCGTCCAAGCTACTGTTCTCAAAGATGACCTGGATCAGCCTCTTGTTTTCAACCGCCCCAGCGGCGCCGAAGCTACGGTGCAGGTTCCGGGCCCCTCACGAACAATGGCATACAGCGCGCAGAGCATCGAAGATTCTAAGGTCGAAAGACCCCCTGCGCCAGCGAGACACCGCCGCGCCCCGTCGCCCACTCCCGGAAGTGCCCCACAGGCTCCACCTGGACTGGCTGTAGATGACCGTGGATGTCCTTGGTGCACTAGTGGCTTAACGCCAACATTTCCCGCTTTGCAAGCCGGACCTGTGTGTGATGATTGCAAGTTCACATGCGCAGGCTGCGGAAGAAGATCCCCCGATGTGAAATTCACCAGCTACTGCGTGGACTGCAACAGGCCGATTCGCCCACCTAAAGAAACCTGCAGGATCTGCCAGGACGTGTACGCTCACCAGCTCCACGAACAAGAGGACCCTTACTGCAACTGCCAGAGAAAAGACTTGCCGAGAGGAGGACGAAGTTCCAAGAAAGAAGACAAGGTTCCTTTCGTCTACACTACACTCAAGTCAAAGCCTTCTCCAGCCCATCCACCAAAAAAGCCAAAGAAAGGCACTAGTCGAGCAAATGCCAGAAATGTGTGGACCACAAGTAACACTACAACGGCCGACTACATCGACACAGATTCCTCTGAATCAACGGAGCCTTCCGAGAAAAAACCCAGTCGCTCAGGTAGCTCAGCTCCAACTGAACCTGCGTGTGCTTCGGCTGATGCTAAATTTAACCAGCCGCCCCGATTTTCACCAAGTGCTTGTCACGAATGCCAGCAGGAACGATGCGCTGCCTGTGGGTGTCCAGGGCAGACAGATATCTGTGCGGCCAATGTGTGGTACATGTGCCCACCTGAACCAAACACTTGCTGCTGTCCAGGTGTTCCCTACAGTGCCGGAGAAATGCTTCCGCAGCAAGCGCCGCTCACTATTGCGCCTCACGCCTTCGGACCACAAAACTCCATCTTCCAACCAGGCTGCTCTACGGCATACTACCCGGAGCTACCCCCGGATTCTTTCGCTGGCGCCTCCTTTCGTCGTGAGCAGACGTGGACCGAAGGTGGTACGGTTCGAAAGTTAGTTGTGGAGCAGATAGGTCAACCTGGCGGTTTCCAGATAGACACCGGCCGCCCCATATCCGCCACACCACCATCAGCGGGCGGACAAAGCCACATGTCAATACCATCACCATTTTCGAGTGTGCCAACGTCTGCTGCAAGCTCCTGGGGGATGACGCTAGACTTCAGTCCCGTGATAATCTCTCGCCAGTACTCTTACGCAAGTTGTGTTCCGGAAGAAATGGCCCGAGATATAACATGGTCTACTACAAGGCTGGGAGGTGCATTTTCTTGGTCTAGCTCGAAACATCACAAGACAAGGCGTTCTTCTTCACTGACTTCAAGCAAACCAGCTCGCAGCGAGATTAGACGGAGAACATCGAGTGTGTCTATTGCGGGCGTAAGAAAAACTAGTGTTAGCGAGTCCCGACGACGCTCTTCGACTGGTCTTTCCCCGGAATCAAGAAAATCAAGCATTCTTGATAACGCAAGTCGACGTTCATCAGTGCCTGAATCTAACTTGCGAAAAAGCAGTTTTCAAGAGACAAAAGCACGTCGTTCATCGTTGTCGTCAGCAACCTCAAGAAAGCATGATCCAATAGAAGAAACAATCCCTGGGCCAAGAACTGCCACAAGTGATAGAAAACTCTCAAGACAACTAGGTTTTGTTAGCGTTAACCAGATAAGAGGCACTGCGGGAGCAGAGCCAGACCATCGACGCGCATCTGTCATTTCGGACCATGAAAAATCACAAATTGCCCATTCCACCGTCGAAAATTTAAAAGAACCCACACATATGCCTCACTCAAAATCCAGCGCAGCAGCTTTGGAGTCTTCTGTGCAGGAAAAATCTTCAAAAATTTCCTCTAAAAGTGGCCCCAAAAGAGAAAAAGAGCCTGATATTTCAACTCTGTCCGCGAAACCCGAACAGAAACAAGCGGAGAACGTAGAAGCAAGTGAACTATCACCTGCGAGTATCCGAACACAGTCAGAGAAGCAGGAAGAGATACACACGGAACATGTAGACGATGATGAGCACAGCGCCATCGCCTCGTCACATCACACCGCCTCTAAGCTATCAACGAAATATAGCGCCACGTCCCATCGCACCATCTCCAACATCTCAACGAAACAAAGTGAGCGTTCTGATATAAACAACCGCAAAGAAAGCAACGCCGAGGAGGGCATGACAGGCGCTGAGCAGCTCGGAGAAGTCGAAAAATCTAGTCACTCTGCTCTAGAACTTCCTCAAAAAGATGAAGATGCATTACAAGGGGTTGAGGAGGATGGAGAAGGAGAAGACGGAGAAGACGGAGAAGCTGCTGTTCCGGCTGATGATGCTGCGGAGCAGTCAATGTCGTTCCCACCACCAGATAAAGGCAGAGAATACGACCTGAAAGTAGCCGAAGAAACTTTAGAAGACTTAGTGTGTACAACGAGATCACTGTATCCGGAAAGTCGCATCGTGATTGCTTTGGCAATACTAGGCATTCTGTGGGTGGTAGCGATCATAGTTCTCTCAGCTGTGGGCCACACTCATGTCCTGCCATACCGTACTTATACGAGCGAGTACGTTCCTTCACGGACTACGAGCGTGACCGAGAGTTCTCCTTCCCATCCTCGTACACCGGAAACTGAAGAAACTTTGTCTGTTGTTACTACACATACACCAGCAACGAGCACCACCTACTCGTGTTCAACGTCATACTGTGAGAGGGAAGGCACGTACATCAAGTCTCTACTCAGCACCGAAATTAGTCCTTGCGAAAACTTTTACGATTATGTTTGCGACGCTTGGAGGGCCCGCGCTGGGCCAAACATAGGCATGGAACTTGGAGCGGCAGTATCCAGGGACACTATCCTCGAGGAAGAAATAGAGAACGAGGTGATTGAGTACTTTAGGAGCGAGAATCCTGACGTGCAGCCCGCGGTGCAACTTCATCGAGCATGCATAGAGAGCACTCAACACGAAATCACAGAAGTCAAGATGGCACTGAAGGAAATGTTTAAAGAACTACCTGGCGAAACATGGCCAGTTCCACGAACAGAGACGAGTTTGACGCCACCGGATGTGTGGATGCTAGCCGGAAAGCTTTACCGCGAGTTCGGCATTGATGCATTTCTTGGCATTACCATCGGCACCCACCAAAGTACACAGCCCCTAGTCGTCCTAGAATTACCTCAAACGTTCTTCTTTAAGGATTACGAAACTTACAGTATGATGAATAATATGTTCCGCGACGCGATAACTGAAGCAGCTGTCGGACTTTCTATATTGGACGTTGTTCAAGAAGTAACCGAGGACGTGTACACAGCATTCCGCGATCTTGATCAGAGACAGCCCGCCGATGCTGCACTCAACTTCAAGATAGTGACACTAGACGACATACCTCACAACTTGCTCACGTTCCTTCAGGTAGTCTTCGATGGTGTTGCACCGGAGACTATTGTTGTACGCAGCCCTGACTATATTCTAACTCAGCTAGAGCACCACGTCAAAGTCAGCGACGTTCCAAGCCTGGTAAACTACTTAGGATTCCGCTTTATTGTGCGCATGGCCCCTTTCTTCCCTTCAAGTGGTTTCGAAAACCTGAAGCTCGTGTTCAGCCTGGAAACCACAGGGCGAGTAAGGACCTTGCCACTCAACAACAACGCCATGTGTCTTCGCGCTGTGACTGCGGCCCTTCCCGTATGCGTAGTAAAAGCGCACGCCCGAGCGCACGTGAAGGCGGGGAATGACCTTACCAACCGCATCTGGCTCTCTCAGATAGAGAGCAGCTTCTTTAGAAACACGGCACGCTTATCGTGGGTGGACGACTTGACCTATTCGCTTATACGCTTCAGACTAGGCAACACTAAGCTGGCCCGCTTTTTCCCCTCTTGGTCCCTGAACGGCGATCAGTGCAACGGGAGCATCAGCAACTTTGGAAGCAACGTGGCGCACATCTATCGGCGCCTGTCCGAGCAGGCCATGAAGATCAAGCTGGGACAGGTCGACCATAATCTGGCGCCTCGAGAACCAGGCTCTCCTTTCGACACCCGGAGTCGATACAGCTGGGGACAGCAGACTGTGTATGTTCCTCTCGGACTAATCAACACTTCGGTGCCAAGCAACGCGACGCTTTTCGCCTTCCACCTCTCAAGAACTGCTGTGCGTTTCTTCCACAGCTTAACGCCACTCTTGCGCCAGGAGCCCACTGCGCTCGGCGCGTCGTACAATCTACAGTACTCGAGCCAGTCGCACGATCTTCTGGATAAGCTGCTAGGGTGTCTGTACAGTGACTTCGCCTCCATCCTGCAGAAGACGCGAGTCGAGTTCGTCCTGGATCCGTACGACGCCCGCTACGCCTTGCTGGCCCAGACAGTTGCTGTCAGCCTCGCGTTCGCGGCGTTCCGCGAGCTCCTTCACGTAGAGCGCATCTGGAAGATAAGCTTCCGCCTCAGTTCGCTCCCGGACTTGACCTCCGATCAACTCTTCTTCATCTGGTACGCCCTCGACAACTGCGAGAAAAGCGATCCCGCGTACCAGCTCCGTCAGTACGACGCGTGGCAGCGGCTGCCCCCAGATCTTGCTGTCAATTTTCCGCTGCGCCACCTGCCTCAATTCGGAGAAGTTTTTCACTGCCAGCCGGGTAGCGGCATGCAACCCCCTCTGTACGCACCTAACTGCAACATCTTTAACATCACGGCAAGTGATGGCGTGGCACCGTGAAAACATCTGCGCTTCTTACTACTGCGAGACTACACACCAGCTGCGGAAACGACTCTGTCTTCTTGGTGTTGAGTGTTTCGACAATGTCGTCTTTCTTCCTCGGTGCTTTCTTTCCTGTAATTTTGCTCAAACGTGATTTTGTCATTAATTAGCGGTATTATGCCCTTGATGACTTTTAGAAGATGCATTATTTATTTTTACTTAATTTCGAATAGATCAATCCTATACTAGAATTCTATTTCATATAGTGTCTCTTGAATGGCCCTAAGCTCACACGCAGTGGTTCGTAGAAAAATTACACTGGAAATAATTAATAGCAGCGATAAATTTTCGCTGTCGAACTCAAACACTCAGTAATGAAATTAGCGGTTCTGTGCCAATCTTAGACATTAGTCTGTGTATACGGTCTGTGTATTACTCTATGCCAATCTTGAACATTAGTTTGTGTATACGGTCTGTGTATTAGTCTGTGTATTTTTCTTTGAACTGTCCCTTATATTCTGGCTACCGAGGCAGTTTGTGCTTCGCTTGCTTGTGGCTGCTTTTGCTTTGAGAACAGAGTATTGTGAAGCTAATGACGTCCTGATTGCCACAGTTATTACCAACACTTTTCTCAGGACATAATCATCTCCTATTCGAGATCATAAATAATACGTCGCACTTCGATCTTCCGGATATCAAGTCCGAACCTGAGTGCGGTAACGAGCAGGATGCGTGACGCATATCTGAAGTTATTGACACGGACATTGAGCCGCAAGTCTTGCATTAATAGTTTCTCGGCGAATAAGATACATTCTCCTTATCCATATGCCAATGAAGCCAGCTTCACACAAATCTAATCAGCCTGCGTTTGTTTAACAAACAATCCCATAACAGAACGATGCGAATGAGCATTTTCATGCTAACAGGCGGCATTATTGCGCATTGCCTGGGTTGTTTTGAGATTACACAGCACTCCTTAAACGACATGGACCATTCTCGCAATAAGACTAATCTGACCGATCCGGGATGGCTTTGGAACTCTGGAGCAGTGTCTCATTGATGTGGCTTGCTTTGTTTTTCGCCTGGCTCGTAGGGACGAGAACAACGTGCTGCATATGCTCTTCCTTATGGTTGTGTTTTTTTTTTCTCTGCCGCCGCCACCGCTCACCCGCCCGAAAAGAAAAATCATACACAAAAGTACCTGAAGGTAAGTTAAATTTGTCGTAAACTTTTTTCTTCTCGCATTGGGAACAATGGCATGCCCATACTTTCAATATTGCCAGTCCACTCGGTACACAGAACGACGAGGGAAGAAAAGAAGTCGCACTGGGCTCTTTCGATCAAAATATGTTCTTGTCTTTTTTTTCCTATCGTGCCCCCGTCTTGAGCCAGACATGAAGATGGCAAGTTAAAGCCGAAGTCTTTTTCTCATATTCTTCGTGGATGCCCAGCGTACAGTTCTGGAAGACATCCTCTACGCCGTGCGCTGGAACATATCTATTCACGCCCGCTAACGAAGTTCAAGATTCTTGGACACTGGCCGCGGAGATCATCGGCGGTCAGGTTCTGCCAAGCCCTCCCGCGGTTCTTAAGAGTGTCGGGCCTGCACGACAGGGTGTGACTTTGCCGAAGCCTTTTCGCCTTCTGCTTTTTCTTCTCTCTCTCTTTTCTCCCTCACCTTTGTATCCCCTCATCCCTTTCACTCAGTGCACGGTAGCAAACTGGTTTCATCGACCGGTTAACCCATTTTTTTCATCATTTCATATCTGGGTCTTATGATAGCATCTGACTACTTCTCTTGAGTCATTCAGGGTCCTGTGAGAAATATTAACGGAATATGAAGATGAACTGTTTTTCTCCTGAACACAAGCCGCTCATTCATTAGGTTTTTTCGTTTTTCTTTCGTTCTTTATTTCATTTCATTTTCTCACGACAGAGGAAAATGGAGCAGCAGCTAAAGGCTCATAGCCTGACAGAGGCTCCTGCCCCAGGTAGCACAATTCGGCATTTCAGTACATACTCATTAAAAAGCAAAGATAAACAGCAATGGCTCTAAATTACATAAACACATTTGAACATATAACTATTTGAACATATAAAAAGAACATATAAACATGAATTTATACAACACTTAGTAGTATTTTAAGGAAAAAAGAAATGCTAAAAGCACATCTCGGCACTCTACAAAACTCATGCTCTTGCACACACACGCACATATATTACAAACACAGAGCGCACTCCACTCTGATAACATATATACACCTTGATTACACCGAAAATGAATGCAAACAATGTCTTATTAAAGGAAGGAAATGGGTTTCTTTAACAAATATGATTTGAGATATTTCTTAAACTCCGGTTTCTGGACTTGAATTTCTTCTCCTATGAGATTCAGCAAATAAAGGACTTGGAAATTTAAGATGTGTCGCTCATAATCGGTCCTAGTGAGTGGTATTCTTCTTGTGTGTTTACGTAAGGTGTACTTTGATTCTTGGAGGTTTGCTTCAGAGAGGTACAATTTATTGTTTTTGATGTATTCTAATAACTTGAAATAATATATTTGCGCAGCTGGAAGTATTTCACGTGTGATAAATAGCTTGCCTTTTGGAAGATCAGATGGTTTTCCTTGATAATTTTCAAATATTCGCAACACCTTTTTTTGGAGGACCGTTAGTTTGTTATAGTTATGAGCTTTAGTAGTACCCCACACTAGACTACAATATGATAACTTGGAGAGGAAAAGAGAGGAATACAATGTTTGCTTGAACCACAAAGGAATGAGCTTACCAATTCTACTCATACAGCCCATGGTTTTTCCTAACTCTGCAGCTAATTTATTCACATGTGTGTTCCAGGAGATATCATTTTGAAACCATACACTCAAGAATTTTTGAGCTGTCACCTCATGCAGTCGCCTGTTGCGAAACAATATTTCAATATTTGCAACGGACGGTTTGTTTACAGGTTTAAATATAACATATTTGGTTCTACTGACATTTAACTGTAAGTTGTTTGTTTTCAACCACTAGAAGAGGTCGTCTAAGTAATCATTTACTGTTCTTTTTTAAGTGAAGAAGTGACGCATTTGAAAAGAACAGGTTTTTGTCATCTGCATACAAGACTATTCGAGGTGAAGAAGGTACTAATGTTAGATCATTTATCTAAAGGTTAAATAAAAAAGGCCCCACTATCGATCCCTGTGGAATACCATTTAAAACTACTGATCGTGGCGAGGACAGTTTATTGAAAGACACATATTGATACCATTTGGTCAAGTAGCACTCTAAGAATTTGTGCGCATTTCCCCGTATTCTATACCCCTGCAGTTTACATAAAAGAATGTCATGATTAACGGAGTCGAATGCTTTACGAAGATCTAGAAATAAGCCTATAAACGATTTTCGATTTTCTTTATTATTTCTTGCTTGACGTTGAGTAGTGCGAGTTGCCAATGATTTGTTCTTCTGGAAACCATACTGAGCCCCGCTCATTATGCTGTATTTATCTATGAAGCTTATTAATCTTAAATTTATAGTAGTTTCGAACACTTTTTAGTACTTAGTATTTCTCTGTACTCTAGCTTTCTACCTTTTATGTTAGTGCTTGCGTAGTAGCCCATTTCATTTGTTTTCTTCACGTCTTTAAAAACATACATCGGCGGTTGTTTAGCGAGTACGTACGTAGTCAGCGTGTTCCTTTAGAGCCTCGCTTTCTCCCTTCTTATTTTAAGGTGAGACTGAAGTGCTGAAGTCACCTGTTCCGTTTATCACACCCTGGAAGACGAAACACACAACGGCCCACAGCTTCGCATGGATCGGCGTAAGAAAAATACCTCGAAGCCAAGAGTACGATTACCATAAATTTTCGCTCTCAATATTTTTGACAAGTTACAAGTTACTCTTCTAAAATGAAATAAATATCTCGTTAAGAAACTATGACGCTAGAAACCAGAAGTTGGCAGAGGCATTTCATGTAACTGAGCATTCACCTTACCTGCAAACAAAATAGTTCTGTTGAAAACTGCTCAAACGAGCCTGTATGCCCATCATGTCCTGACTGTACCTTCTTAGCTGCTAAGCGTTAACTTATCCCATCATGCGCATCTTCTTGTCTAGCTATCCACAAGAATCCTGAACTTTGCGACTTTATCCCCCGCGGAAAATTCGGTACACGCACCGGTAAGGATGATTTCAGGACGTAGGGATAAATCTCTACAATACGCTACATTAGAGGTATTGTCAGTCATTCTGTCACAAAGTTAATCGCAGTTATTCCGGATTAGTATTTCTGCGTCAATTCCGTATGCGCTGGTCTTCAGTTAACTGGAGCACTTTTAACCCGTTACATTCGGGTAGGAAAAAAGGCACGTATCTAGGCTTCTATTTTGAGCTTAGTTATCAACGCGCCCCATTACGCTTCAAGTGTAACTGTCACTGAACTCTCAAAGCTAACCTTCAAGAGAAGTTCATTAATTCTGGCTTGTACCGGCTCACCGATCACCCTCTATTTAAAACTGGGATTTCAGTGCACACCGCGTACCTAACTCTATTTTTGAAAGTTGCAAAACTTTTTTTACTATGTTTACTGTAGCCCCCGTTCTGCGAAGAATTGGGGAAAGTTTCGCTCCTACTCCGCAAGAAAGTTGCTGAGCACTGACACGGCCTTGATGGATGACGACTATTCTTTGAAGGGCCCCTTGAGTTCAGCAAAAGAGCTATGCTCACACAATAAAAATAAAACTGAAAGCAGCGATGAAAGGAAAAAGAAAAACAGCTGCCTCAGCAACTAAATTTCTTTATTACAAATTCTAGGAAAGTGCGTAAATGTGAAGAAAAATGCTCATTTTTTCTGGCACAAACCTAGGGCGTCTTTCTTTTCGTTTTAAATTCATTAGCCGCAGTCACAATCTCTTTTCATAATCCTGGTGCCGACACACGAGTACTCCGAATATTTTGTTTTCGTTTTCTTGTTCTAACCATAAATGAGGTCAACCACGTGAAGTTGCCAAGAAGAAAGGGTTCCGTAAGATTAAGTTCCTCGACCTTTTCTCCTTCTAAATGCCTCAGAGATAGGTTTTCAGGGAACTCGATAGAGGTTTGCATCATTGCTTTTAATTATTCTCCTTTCTTTTATTTTTTTTCTTTAGCAGACATTCAGCTGCTTTTCAGATAAGGCGGCGCCTTTCAGGAATGCACGCCCCTCTCCACATTTTTGTTACTTACCACTAATGGCATGCCTCATTTTCATCAAGCAGAGGTCAATACAGAATCATTACTCCTTTCGAAGTGACGTCATAATAGAATTGTCATTAACCTGACGACCGCTTTTTACCTCATTATAAGAAATTCACAGCGATGATTTCGGGGGCACTACTGTGCACTTCTCTTTTTTCAAGTTTTATACAAGAACAAATTCTCCATTCATTTTTATTTGTATTGTTGTTATAAGTGTTATGATTAACACGTCCACTGTTCTTATTACATATGCTGTCATATATAAAGTGTACTCCCCGTACATGGTGTCCTGTGTCATTGAGCCGCTGGCTTAATTAAACAAGCAGCAGCAACGCGGAGATGAAAGTTAAAAACCACAGTTGAGGGTAACCTAGAGAATTTAGAAGCGATTACTTAGTTGATTACTTTTTTAAGTTTAAGCTACTAGAAGTACAAAAAATGTGGGGTTACAAAGCTGTAAAGCTTCAAATGAATCCACAGATACCGTAGTTTCTATGCCAACCTTAGTCACTGCCTCTACGTCTGTCCTTCTCTGCCCGCCTCCAATACCACCCCCTCCCCCTCTCTTTCCCCTTGGCTTAATTGGTTGGCGCGATCTCAGTGGAACGACCAACTAGTAACGGAGCACCAAGAAACTGATAATCAGGAAACTTGATATGCGAACTTAATAAACAACTTTCCCTCTCTCCATGACTCTTCAGCCGAGACGTTAATTTAAAATGCACGGAGTGGAGAAGATGGGCGAAAAGTTCCAACAGCTCAACAGACTGGTCCATGATTGTGCTTACCTGCGCAAATAGGGGCGTAGCAAGCTCACGATATCAGTGCGGCTCCCTAAATAGCGCAACATTCCCAGACGTATCTTTGCTGCAAAAGGGCTCTCTGTGTTAGAAACAGTTTCGCGAAACCGAAACTTCGTCTCCAGCAGGAACGCAAGTTCTGAGCATACCTTGCCTCTCAGCTGCCCCACACTCATCCTGGTCTTGGCAAGCACTGCTCAGTGAAGCTGCTGTCGCTATCGAAGCGAGCCAGTGGCCGCTTTCACGTTCTCACCATGAGACCTGCATATTTCCTTCAGAACGTGAAAAAAAGTTCCAGGGGACGCCTAAGCTGCGCCTTACGAGTATGATGCGATAGAGTTAATAGGTTAACGCCCATATATGCAGGATTGGTCATCCTCTACTTTACCTTCATACATTATGAAGTTAGCGCCAAAAACGAGGACCTAAATGGGAGAAAAGACACAACACGAGCCCAGAGCGCTCGTGTAGCGCTCGTGTTGTGTCTTATCTCCCACTTTGGTCCTCGTTTTTGGCACTAACTTCATCATGAATAAGATTCAGAAGGGTAGCGGATCGGGCTAGTTGGTGCAGTTCTGACATTTTTCGAAGCGCTAAAACAACAAGGACGCAGAGGGAACAGACAGGGACCAGCGCTCGTCCCTGTCTGTTTCCTCTGCGTCCTTGTTCTTTTAGCGCTTCGAAAAATGTCAGAATAAGATTCCACTCGCCCAACTTTCCACTTTACTATTTCACATTCATAGATCCCTGGCAGTACTCGTACCACTCCTGGCGCAGTGGTGCAGCGGTTAAGCGATGCGCCACTGCTCTTCGATAACAGGTGCTGCCACCTGTGGGACTTGTACGACTCAGGTTGCTCGGGGAAGAGCAACCTGTCGCGACTAATCATTTATTTAATTGTCATCTGTCATGGTTGTCAGTTTCCTCACAATGCGGTGGGCAGGTTGTGATGGCGCCACGGGGTCACGTGACTTGGGTGGCCCACTTAGGTTGTTTCTCCGGAGATTTTTCACCCGCAAAAAGGACGACGCCGACGCCGAATTTTCTTCGACGCGAATTTTCTGCCGGATCGTTAACGCTTTCGCGTTAACATCCCTTGAGACCGAGACTGTCGTCATCTGATGACTTCGTTGCGTGCGGCTGCTTGCTTTTATCAGCGTTAATTTCCAGTGCTTGGTTACTTTTGCTAGTGTTACGTTCTCGTTGGCTCGCGCTTGTCTTCTGCCATACCAGCCACACTTCGAATCGTAAGATTTTGACGCTGCTGCCTTCGAAAAGACGATGTGGTTCGAGACGAAGAGCGCACACCGCTAGAAGAACTTTTGCTCCGTAGAAAAGTTTCAAAGTGAGAAGTGTTCTGCTGGCATCACATTGCAAAGATGGGGTGCTACAGTCGCTTTAATACAGAGTATGTCATTGCTACTGAGTGCCTATACCAGCCATAAAGGTGTGTCATAACGTCGCGGGAGGTGTCAGATGTGACTTTCGGACGATCACTTTGTAGTTAGTACGAAAGCTGATGTTTCATACTAAATGTTTGAAATTTCTTGGCACCTGTAGCGGGACTGAATTATTGTGCTTTATGTTGAGTGTACTGAGTGAAATACTGCATCATAACGATTTGTGTTCCTAGTGAACAAACGCTCCCATCAACGCGCATTTCGCAGTGATATTAAGAATTCATGTTTTTTATCTCCCTCTAAATATTGGGGAACGCGTTGATGATTGAGAAATCTATCGATCTATCCTTTGCAATCAGGAACTAAATGCTGCCTTGGTCGTTTACGCTAAACACTTTTTACTGAGCCTAGAAAATTTCACCTGAAAAAAATTTTGTACACATTGAGTT